>NC_134413.1:79037799-79237799 GCF_038048845.1 Mixophyes fleayi | reverse complement strand
AAGTGGCGGTATGAAAAATGTAATGGGAATGTAAACAAATGAATGTAATTTTATTATTTTACAATGAAGGCAGTATGAGAAGTAGCGGTATGGCATACTATCATATACACCTCACTTCCACCACAGATTACCTTTCAATTCGCACAAATTGTACTTTGTCTTTAACTAAACTTAGGTATTAATCATAATTAACATGTCAAGAAACTGTAGTTCATGGTTAGCAAGCCCAGTAAAAACAAAACAGGCAGTCTCCTATCACTACCACGTCACAGACCGTCCGCTACCACAGTTACTGACTGCAGCCCTCTACCTACAGAAACATGAAAAATGCTGGAATGCAATAATTATGTTAATATGTCAGTCTTCTGCATGAATCCCATAGTACAACATTTAAACAAGTCAGACCTCCTCATAATATAAATCCCACCAGATTCAGGATAGTTGGCAGACTGCCCTGCTCTCTCCTACCTGTTCTCGGCACTTTCACGGCTTGTGGCTGCTGGTGTCTTTAGATCAGCTGCTGCTTGTCTGGATCCTGGAATGTTGGAGGCCCTATTTGGAAAAAAAATGGGTACACGAAATTTAGTAAACTCCAACCAGCCCCAGTGTTAAATCAATATAGCACCCACATTTTATAAGTAGACCTCTCTCCAACCAAAACATTAAATTAATAGCATACACATTTAATAAATAGACCTATTTCCCTCGAAACAGGCTCTAACATTAAAATAATAGTGTTACCATTTAAAAAAAGAAACCTATTTCCCTCCCACAAACAGCCCCTCATACACACACATAATATAAATACACTGGCCCCTCACACACACATAATATACATACACTGGCCCCTCACACACACATAATATACATACACTGGCCCCTCACACACACATATTATATTAATATAAATGGTGCCTCTTTATTTTGAGGTAAGAGAGGTGTCAGATATATATAGTGCCTCTTTATTTTGAGGTAAGAGAGGTGTCAGGATTGAGGTAGCGGGTCAATTGAGGGAATAGTTAATGAGCACGGGTCATGGGGAATGTCAAAGAAAATCTGGGGAGAGTTGTAAGGGTATTGTTGGCTGAGGAGGGGCCGTGTGGGGAACAGACTTCTAACTCACATCCCCGCCCTGTGCCCTGCAGTTTCCATCACACATGTCCCCCCCTACAGCTTCCAAACATGTCCCCCTCAGCAGCTTCCATCAAACATGTCCCCCCCCTGCAGCTTACATCAAACATGTCCCCCCCTGCAGCTTACATCAAACATGTCCCCCCTGCAGCTTCCATCAAACATGTCCCCCCTGCAGCTTACATCAAACATGTCCCCCCTGCAGCTTCCAAACATGTCCCTCCCTGCAGCTTACATCAAACATGTCCCCCCCAGCAGCTTCCAAACATGTCCCCCCCAGCAGCTTCATCAAACATATCCCCCCTGCAGCTTACATCAAACATGTCCCCCCCTGCAGCTTACATCAAACATGTCCCCCCCAGCAGCTTACATCAAACATGTCCCTCCCAGCAGCTTCCATCAAACATGTCCCCCCCTACAGCTTCCAAACATGTCCCCCCCCAGCAGCTTCCATCAAACATATCCCCCCTGCAGCTTACATCAAACATGTCCCCCCCTGCAGCTTACATCAAACATGTCCCCCCAGCAGCTTCCATGAAACATGTCCCCCCTGCAGCTTACATCAAACATGTCCCCCCAGCAGCTTCCAAACATGTCCCCCCAGCAGCTTCCATCAAACATGTCCGCCCCAGCAGCTTCCATCAACATGTCCCCCCCTGCAGCTTACATCAAACATGTCCCTCCCTGCAGCTTACATCAAACATGTCCCCCCTGCAGCTTACATCAAACATGTCCCCCCTGCAGCTTACATCAAACATGTCCCCCCTGCAGCTTACATCAAACATGTCCCCCCCTGCAGCTTACATCAAACATGTCCCCCCCAGTAGCTTACATCAAACATGTCCCCCCCAGCAGCTTACATCAAACATGTCCCCCTGCAGCTTACATCAAACATGTCCCCCCTGCAGCTTACATCAAACATGTCCCCCCCTGCAGCTTACATCAAACATGTCCCCCCCAGCAGCTTACATCAAACATGTCCCCCCCAGCAGCTTCCATGAAACATGTCCCCCCCTGCAGCTTACATCAAACATGTCCCCCCCTGCAGCTTCCAAACATGTCCCCCCCAGCAGCTTCCATCAAACATGTCCCCCCCAGCAGCTTACATCAAACATGTCCCCCCTGCAGCTTACATCAAACATGTCCCCCTCTGCAGCTTACATCAAACATGTCCCCCCCAGCAGCTTACATCAAACATGTCCCCCCAGCAGCTTCCATGAAACATGTCCCCCCCTGCAGCTTACATCAAACATGTCCCCCCAGCAGCTTCCAAACATGTCCCCCCCAGCAGCTTCCATCAAACATGTCCCCCCCAGCAGCTTCCATCAAACATGTCCCCCCCTGCAGCTTACATCAAACATGTCCCCCCTGCAGCTTACATCAAACATGTCCCTCCCTGCAGCTTACATCAAACATGTCCCTCCCTGCAGCTTACATCAAACATGTCCCCCCTGCAGCTTACATCAAACATGTCCCCCCTGCAGCTTACATCAAACATGTCCCCCCCTGCAGCTTACATCAAACATGTCCCCCCCAGCAGCTTACATCAAACATGTCCCCCCCAGCAGCTTACATCAAACATGTCCCTCCCTGCAGCTTACATCAAACATGTCCCCCCTGCAGCTTACATCAAACATGTCCCTCCCTGCAGCTTACATCAAACATGTCCCCCCTGCAGCTTACATCAAACATGTCCCCCCCTGCAGCTTACATCAAACATGTCCCCCCCAGCAGCTTACATCAAACATGTCCCTCCCTGCAGCTTACATCAAACATGTCCCCCCCCTGCAGCTTCCAAACATGTCCCCCCTGCAGCTTACATCAAACATGTCCCCCCCAGCAGCTTACATCAAACATGTCCCCCCCAGCAGCTTACATCAAACCTGTCCTCCCTGCAGCTTACATCAAACATATCCCCCCCTGCAGCTTACATCAAACATGTCCCCCCCTGCAGCTTACATCAAACATGTCCCCCCCAGCAGCTTCCATGAAACATGTCCCCCCCTGCAGCTTACATCAAACATGTCCCCCCCAGCAGCTTCCATCAAACATGTCCCCCCAGCAGCTTCAAACATGTCCCCCCCAGCAGCTTCCATCAAACATGTCCCCCCCAGCAGCTTCCATCAAACATGTCCCCCCCTGCAGCTTCCATCAAACATGTCCCTCCCTGCAGCTTACATCAAACATGTCCCTCCCTGCAGCTTACATCAAACATGTCCCCCCCCAGCAGCTTACATCAAACATGTCCCTCCCTGCAGCTTACATCAAACATGTCCCCCCCTGCAGCTTACATCAAACATGTCCCCCCAGCAGCTTACATCAAACATGTCCCCCCCAGCAGCTTACATCAAACATGTCCCTCCCTGCAGCTTACACATACTTGCCAACTCTCCCTGAATGTCAGGGAGACTCCCTGAAATAGGGGTTATCTCCCTCACTCCCTGAAGAGTCTGGCATTCTCCCTGATGCTGAGCCAGTACAAGATGTGGTTGGCTTCGCCATCTGTGGCATGATGACACAGTTCTGAAATTGTGTCCCATGTCCATGTATTGATGCCTATGGAGGTGGCCATTTTCATGAAGACAAAGATTTAATCAAAGACTGACAGGTAAGACATGACTTCAGTAATGGAGACAGAAATGTAAAAGACACTTCAGTCTCTAGAGATTCATTAGCTGCTTTTCTTTAAAGCAGGCCTGTCCAACCTGGGGCCCTCCAGATGTTTGTGAAACTACAAGTCCCAGCATGCCCTTCCAGCTATCAACTGGTTATCTACCAGCAATGCATGCTGGGGCTTGTAGTTTCACAACACCTGGAGGGCCGCAGGTTGGACAGCCTGCTTTAAAGCATAGTTGCCTACTTCGCATTTCTGGGAGACCTCCCGGGCTCCCGGGACAGCAGGGCAACCTCCCAGTTCTCGCCCCCGCAATAGGTAAGTTGGGGGGGCTTAATGACACAAATATTGTGTCAAAATTATGCGATTCATCCATCCCCGCACACCAACCTCCCCGGGATCTCCCTGAGGCCAACGAGGAAAAGTTGGCAAGTATGAGCTTACATCAAACATGTCCCCCCTGCAGCTTACATCAAACATGTCCCTCCCTGCAGCTTACATCAAACATGTCCCCCCTGCAGCTTACATCAAACATGTCCCCCCCTGCAGCTTACATCAAACATGTCCCCCCCCAGCAGCTTACATCAAACATGTCCCTCCCTGCAGCTTACATCAAACATGTCCCCCCCCTGCAGCTTCCAAACATGTCCCCCCTGCAGCTTCCATCAAACATGTCCCCCCCCTGCAGCTTACATCAAACATGTCCCCCCTGCAGCTTACATCAAACATGTTCCCGGGGGGGGTGTCGTGAGTCGGGGGAGGGGCAGATTTTTTTTTTAAAAAATCTCCTCTCTCTTTACCCCCCATCTGGGCCCCCTGAGAGCCTCTAGGCCCTAGGCAGGTGCCTAGGTTGCCTAGCGGTAAATCCGGCCCTGGAAGGTAAGTCTGTTTATTTTCCGATCGGTTTTTCATAAATTCGTAATTTCTTTGTAGGGCTTGTCCATGTCGGAGTAGTGGTAATTGTAAAAACGACTACCACCGCCATGCAGCAGCCTGTCACAGATAGACCGAATCCTCTCACGCAATGCAGATCTGTGTCATTTTTCTTTCTAGAATTAATAAAAAGAAAATACTCTATGCAAATAGTCTAAACTGTTTCATATGAGATGCGGAATTACCCTTAGGACCGGAGCTATTTTTAGGCAAATTTAGATGGTCGCCTAGGGTGCCAACAGTTAGGGGAAGCGTATAAACAATGAATCATCATAATGTCACTTATTGAACATTTTAATTTCTACGATGGCCCCACATCGAGTGCTGGTCACTGACATTGAGTGGCAGTACCCAGTTTCTTACCAGTGAAGCTACTGTTGCTCCTTTATGTCAGTGATATGCTTGAGCATGGTGCTTGGATATGATGTCATAACCCAGCGCCACTCACAGTCTGAGAGACAGGAGATTATGACTCTTGCATGTAAGGGTAGGAAGCAGAGTTTGGGGGAGTAGTGTCCGAGGAAAGGGTTAGAAATGTGCTATCTCCATGCTGGGGGGTGGTTGCCGTGTAGGATGCTGACAGAGCCTGAGCCAGCCCTGGATTACCCTTTATATTCTCCATGGAAAGCACCAATATCCCATCCAAAATCTCTGAAGAAAATCTTTTTTTTCTCATTTGCTCGTTGTAAATGACCCACATTTCCCACCGTACCCAGAATTTTATTATCATCTTTTTCAGATATTTTTGTTACTCCAGAATTAAAAAATAATCAATATCCAGTAACGGAGGGTGATGACGTGACCCTGACCTGTTACACAAGACGTAACCCAGCCAGATTTACTACAGAACTGCAATTTGCTTTCAACAGGAATGAGCGGAATGTGCAGGAATTCAGTTTCCTTGATACATACACAATTCCATCAGCTAAACTGGAGGATTCTGGGGATTATAGCTGTGAAGTGAGAACTTCCACTGGCAGTGTGAGCAAGAGGAGTTATGGGTTTTCTATTCAGATAACAGGTTAGTGTGGAATATTGGAAGGTCTGTTCGGAGTATTACACATATGTCCACAGTATCATGTGTCCCATCATATTTCTACAGTCTCTGACAATCACATATGTGGGATGTAGTTTATAAGTGATTTTTCTGTACCATGTGCAAAAATTTCTTTGTTGGAGCCCTGGAGGAGGTTACATGATATTTTATCAGCACTTGAACATTCTACTTTGTATCAGGATTGGTCATCAGTTGGATTCATTGACTCGGGCGATTGGCTCTATGTTAATAATAAATTCTATTTCAGATTAAGGATTAATGTATGTAATATGTTATTCTAAAACTATACTGATGATTTGCGGATGTATATTGAGGGGAGAAAAATCTTCAATTCACAACATGTTCCAATAATTAACTTTTTCAGCCCTGAACTATTTATAGTCGTAAAATAATTTATATGTTACAGGAAAGATTGTCTATAACTTATACATTTTATCTTTTTGCAGTTTTAATTTGTATAATTTCCTCTTGTAGAGCTGTTCTCATTTCCAGAAATAAAAATACTTTCAAGTACAATAAAAGAAGGTGATTACATGTCTCTGACATGTGACGCAAGCTTCCCTCAGCTAAGACAGACCCCAACACTTGAATTTGCTTTCAATAGAAATGATCAGAATGTCCAGGGATTCAGTTCATCTCATACATACAACGTTCCGTCTGCTCAGCTGGAGGATTCTGGGAATTATACCTGTGATGTGACCACCGGCAGTGTGAGGAAGAGGAGTAATGTGTTGTATATTCAAATAAAAGGTGAGTGTGGAATACTGGGCCAGTCTCTGTCCTGTTCTATTCATTGCATTACAAGTATGGTCACAGTATCCTGTCCCCTCATACTTCTCCAGTCTGTGACAATCACATATCCTGGGATGTAGTTTACAGCTTATTTTTCTGTATCATGTACAAAAATCTGTATGTTGGAGCTCTGGGGTTACATTATATTGTATCTATCGTGCTCATCAGAATTTAAACATTCTACTTTGTGTCAGGAATGATTGATAGGTGGATTAATTGAATGGGATGAATGGCTCTAATATATTTAATTCCATGCTAGATTAATGATGTGTGTATGTGCTGTATATATAAAACTGTACTAAACAATTAGTTCTGCAAGCTTCCATTTTTCCAATATAAGTCCTTTGCCAACCCATTTTATTATCACTAGATTCCTTCCCCGTCGTGTCATCTGGTAATCTTAGGGAGATGAAATAGAAGTTGAGGCCACACATATACAGCTATATTATCCCCCTCCAATTGAGGATATGATTCTTTAAATCAAAGTACAATAAGTTAGGGTGAGCCAAGGTCAGGCACAGGCACATCCGTATGATTTAAACTCTTGGCATCGCCCAGATACGTGATTTTTAGCTGTATTACTTGTAACAGCTACAGGTCTGGTGTAAGTGCTAATTGATAGTGATGACAGACACACATCATCATCCTCACCATTTATTTATATAGTGCTACTAATTCCACAGTTGCTGTACAGAGAACTCACTCACATCAGTCCCGGCCCCATTGGGGCTTACAGTCTAAATTCCCTAATATAGACACACACACACAGAGACAGAGAGAGACTATGGTCAATTTGTTAGCAGCCAATCAACCTACCAGTATGTTTTTGGAGTATGGGAGGAAACCGGAGCACCCAGAGGAAACCCACGCAAACACGGGGAGAACATACAAACCCCTCACAGATAAGTCCATGGCCAGGAATTGACCCCAGTGCTGTAAGGCAGAAGTGCTAACCACTAAGCCACCGTGCTGCCATGCGTATCGGAACATGTGTATGCATGCAAGTAAGAGCACCTGTAAAAATGCATTTTATGTACATTAAGCACTACTAACATCCTGATATATGAATTTCAAGTAAAATGATGAAAAAATATTTTTTAAAATGTATTTTTTATTAATGATTAAAATGAATAGGTGTAGAAGTGTAGATGCAATTTCCGCCCGATTTCTAAACACGCATTCCTTGATGTGTCTATTTCGTCCTTTTTGCCATTTGAAATATTTCCGCACAAGTACATCTATTTATATAATATCTTGTCTTGCAGGTGACGCAGTCAGACCTATAGTGACATTTACTCCTAACTGGGATCATGTATTTAGAGGGGATTCAGTGACTCTGTCATGTAACGTGAGATCTACTGAACAATACAATGACAAGTACTCGTGGTATAAAGATGATACATGGTTATATAAAAGAGCACAGACATTAACAATTACATCTGCTGAAGAGAAAGACATTGGAGATTATAAGTGCAGGTTCAGCACCTTTGGTTACAGTCTCCCTGCCAGACTGTATGTTAATTCTAAACGTGAGTAATCTTGCAATAATATGATCAGATTTGTTTTTTTTTTAATAATAATAATACATAATTAATGAGTATAAACTACTGTGGAACACTGTGTATTTTGCCTTTGGCAATTAATAATGTCAGAGAGTGACAAGAATTACAATATATTTGCAGATGTTCACCCAATATTTTTCCTACCACTTCTCTGAATAATACGTCATTAATTTATCCTGTTTACTGAAGAGAGATTACACCACCAAAATACACCCCCAGTGCAGTGCTAACAAGTATAATTACGAACCCCGTTCCCACCTTCAGGAAAATGATTTCACATAAAATCAAATGCTCTCTCAAAGCTTCTTGCTATAAAATACTTCATTAATCGACATGTTGGGCAAGTTGGGCATTAAATATGGTGGCAGTCATAATTCATGTATCAATAATGATTCAGCTATTCTATTCTGTTATCTATGTTCTGTGTATCACAGCATTCTGTTCCTTGAAGACATATAAATCTTAATTTAAAATAAAAATGTGCCACCCATACAGGGCACTAAATCAGCTGTGGCATATTAATAGCATAAGTAAGACATTTATGAGTGATATATTTCAATTATGCCATTTTTTGAGCAGGATGCATCATATGAAAAAAATAAAGATTTTGGTCCTTAGATTATCTGTAACTTTATAATTGGCCTCTAAATATTGTAGGAATTTTTCTGATATACCCCAGCCAAACCAATCCCAGTCCTGCTCAGGTCCTAGCGGGCAAGATCCAGACCATTCCACAAGTAGTGCAGGATCTCTCGCTTTGCTTGGCCTCAGGAGGACGCCTCACAGGCCTTGCAAGCCACCCTGGCACCAGCAGTTGAGCCCAGCTAAACTTACATGCATTTTATGTGCATTAGGCATTACTAACATCCTGATACATGTACATATGTATTTCATGAGAAAAACTGATGATACAATATTTTTTTTTTAATGTATTTTTAGTTATGATTAAAGTTAAAAGGTGTTAATGTATTTATTATTGTTTTCTATGCTTTTTGGTGGGACTTTATACTGCACATAAGCATTGTGCTTATCCTGCAGTCTGTTTGTCTGTCTGCATACGGCAAGCAGCGTATAGGCAGAGCGAACTTATGCCCAGATGCAAATGGAAACGTTTCTTCAGATCCGCTTGTACTTGAATACAGGCGGACGTGTGCGCAATTTCTGTCCAATTTCTAAAAACGTAACTTGCGTTTACTTTGCATTCCTTGATGAATCGGACCCTCTGGGGCATATTCAATTAGCTTTTGGATTCGCGGTAATGCGCCGGAACAGCCGCGAAACGTAATACACGGTACCGCAATAACGTGGATTTTCGTTCGCAGCCCATAGGGTTGCGAACGAAAATCTGCGTTAATGCGGTACCATAATACCCGCAAGAACGCGCACTTTTCGCGGCAACGTGCGTTACCGCGAATCCAAAAGCTAATTGAATATGCCCCTCTGTGTTTATTTCACCCTTTTTTTGGCACTTGAAATATTGCAACATACGTACATCCATTTTTATAATGTATTGTTTTGCAGGTGACGCAGTCAGACCTATAGTGACATTTACTCCTAACTGGGAAAATGTATATGAAGGGGATTCGGTGACTCTGTCATGTAACGTGAGATCTACTGAACAATACAATGACAGCTACTACTGGTATAGAAACAATGACTGGATAGATAAAAGAGAACAGACATTTACAATTATATCTGCAGAACTGAAAGACAGCGGGGACTATAAGTGCTGGGCCAGAACTTTTGGTCATAGTCTCAATGCCCGTCTGTATGTTCATTCTAAACGTGAGTAATCTTGCATGAATATGATTCCCATTTCCTCTTTTACAATTTTTCTTTAAAATGTCTCATGGTCATTAAGATTGTGTTTATAGCACATCATAATGTGCTTCTTTGGCTATGTGAATTGATATTGTGAGGTAGATGCATCTATTTTGCAGGTTCTGCAGTCAGATCTGTTGTGACATCTACTTACAACGTGAGAAAGATATTTTCTGGGAAACCAGTGACTATGACGTGTGATGTGGGATCTAATACACAAGGAAACCAGAGATATTCTTGGTACAAAAACAACAAGAAAATGAATAACAAAGAGAAACGGGATATACAAATTAATTCTGCAGAGACGGCGAACAGCGGGGATTATCAATGCTCGTCGGGAACTGGGGATTTAAGTTATCCCATCAGATTGGAGGTTTCAGTTGGTGAGTATTTACATTTATTTTTAACTAAGAAATAAGGATAAATTAAAGGGATTATCCACTTTTGACAGTAGGCTAATGTACACTATCAGCTCTGTCCCAGAATGCAGCCAATGACCCTGTGCCAAACTAATCTCGTAGAACACACAATGGGGGGAATTCAATTCTGCCACGAGCAACGCGGCGCTAAATCTATTACCGTTAATACGGTATTTTTAACCCTGATTTTTGCTTGTGGCTCCTTCGGCAACAACCAGCGCTAAAGATTATCATATTAACGATAATAATGCGCACTATTACCGTAATATCGGTAATAGTGAGCAGGCCACGTTGCTTTTGGCAGTAACGCGGCCAATTAAATTCCCCCATGGGTATTGGCAAGTCCTCTGTAATAATAGTATTCTGCTCAGCGCGCACCAATTTCCACAATTCAGAGATTTCAGTACTCCATGAAATGCATATCCCGCGTGTGTCTTTACAGAAACACATCCAGCAATGGTCAGCTCCCCCCTCCCTATTTAACCTGCCACACATTTAGCAAATGTGGGGGAGCTTCTGACACTAAGCCTCCCTTCCATTAACCAAAGGCAGGAGACACTGGGAGATGATAACAAGAGTGCAAGAGGAGGAAGTCTGACTTTATGGTCTCTCTCCTCCTGTGCCGCAAGCTCACCGCACAATAGGTTCCTGGCTACATGTAGGAGACTATTTATTAAGCCATAAACCATACCAAAACGGCTTTCCTGCATGGCTTAGGCATTTTCAAGCATCACTTCTATATAACAAAAGACTAACTCAAGAAGTATCATAGATATCTCCTGCATTAGGCTAAGGTTCACATTAAACTGCAGTCCCCGTATTCTTCAATGGGGGCTGTGGTCTAGGGCATTTTAACAACCTCCAAAAAACCTATCGTTTCGGAACTTGACCCCGATGGCTATAGCCATTCTACCCTATGGGGAGAGCACTGTGGTAGAGGGATCTTCTGATCAATCTCTACAGCCTTCCTTCTTTCCCATCCGTTAACCATCGTGAAAAGACTTGTCGCATGCACGACCTAAGGTCGCGCATGACAGTACAGACTCCGGAGTTGAGAGGTAAAGAAAGTCACCGCTGTTTCCTATCGGATGCACTGTCCTAGGATGATTTTTTAATAAATGCCCATGAAATATCAAACCTAATCATTGTGACATGGGAGGATATTTATTGGGGGGCCCTGTAGTGACAAATATAGCTATTTAAAGAAAGTGCATAGGTCTGTGCATGGGGCTGAACAAGGCAGATACAATAGATAGTATTTACATTGTTAGTGGAGATCCATAGTGATCTGTATACTAAGGCAAATATGGCAGGAAGATTGGGACATTTCCACTCTTTCCTCCGTATTTTATGGCTATCCCCAGGGGGAGTGTCTGTAGGAGTGCTGCCTCACTGCCTCTGTGCGGCACAACCCTCTGCTGTGGCAAAAGTCAACTCTTGTTGTCCAAATATTTTTTTTTATGTGATTTATGTTTGGATGAATTTTCACTGTAATTTGGTGGAATATGCTTCTGTATTAGTAACAACCTGACATGGTTGCTTCTGTGTCTTACAGAATTAACAGCTGGTTTAGGCTGAATTTCTTACTAAGATATAAAATTATGTTTTGTAGAGTAATGGAATACATGTGTTGTTATTTATATTTTCAGCCTCTGTCATATTGGAAGCGCCCAATTACATATTTGAAGGTGACCCACTGACTCTGAGATGTCGCAGTTGGTACACGGGTGAAGATAAAGAGATATTTATCCAAACAGATACTAAATCTATGCAGCCGGAAAGTAATACTTTATACATTCCGAATGTAGACACAACAATGACTGGGATATACCAATGTATAAAGAAAGTAGACAGTTATATTTCTCCTGCTCTAACAATAAAGGATGAGACGTTTATCTTTGTCCAAGGTAAATATGGAAACTTTAGAAATAATATATTTACAGTCCATAAGTGCATAAGAAAATCTGGGACATTGTGCTGTACTTACGCCTTAGACCTTCACTCCACACATTCTTCATGTAATGCCAGACAATTGTGTGTGGTCACCTAGGCACAAGCCTTCAAATGCCCAGCGTGGTAAGAAAATATAAAGATTAATTAGGTAAATGTGGGTTGTCATCAAAAAAAGCCTTTACCTTTAAATAAGATTTACTTGTATCACGGAACAGTAGATTTTTTTGCAAAACATATATATGTGTTGTAAGATATTTATTTGCAAATAAATGTAAAGACACAGTGCAAAATCCTCATTGGTGGGGTCACTTGCCTCTATGGGTGCTGCTCTGCCTAGTTTTCTGACAAAGTGCATGGGTTTGCAGGGGAACATGGCGAAGTTTGCAGTAGCCAATGGGAAGTGTTGGCCACTCCCCCATGCAGCAGCCTGCCACAGATAGACAGAATCCTCCAGTATAAGTTTGAAATAAGCAGGTAAACCAAGGGCCTGCAATGCCATCTACTCTGGCTGTATGATGAGGAACATGTGTGTGATCTGCAGGTGTATATATATATTTGTGCACAGCACACAACCAATCACAAATGTACAATATGAAATTAATCTTTATGTAACATTTGCTTGAAGGACTCACAGTTCCCACTATACACAGTAATGTTAATATGATCTCTTTCAGATATTTTTGCTATTCCAAAAATAAAAAATAGTCAATATTCCGTAACGGAGGGTGATGACGTGACTCTGACCTGTGAGACAAGACGTAACCCTGTCAGAACTAGCACAGAACTGGGATTCGCTTTCTACAGAGATGGGCGGAATGTTCAGGAATTCAGTGTATCTGAAACATACAGAGTTCCGTCAGCTCAGCTGGAGGATTCTGGGAATTATACCTGTGTAGTGAGAACTCCCACTGACAGTGTGAGGAAGAGGAGTAACGTGTTATCTATTCAGATAGAAGGTGAGTGTGGAATACTGAAATCATACGGCAAAATTATGACACAATGTTGTCATACCCCCATAGACCCAGCCACATCCACATTTACTCAGCACTGGGGTCATGAGTTCAATTCCCAACCATGACCTTATCTGTGAGGAGTTTGTATGTTCTCCCCGTGTTTGCGTGGGTTTCCTCCGGGTGCTCCGGTTTCCTCCCATACTCCAAAAACATACTGGTAGGTTAATTGGCTGCTAACAAATTGACCCTAGTCTCTCTTTGTCTCTTTGTGTGTGTGTGTGTGTGTGTGTGTATATGTTAGGGAATTTAGACTATAAGCCCCAATGGGGCAGGGACTGATGTGAGTGAGTTCTCTGTACAGTGCAGCGGAATTAGTGGCGCTATATAAATAAATGGTGATGATGATAATGATGATGATGGATGCAGAAAAATGAGGGCCATATGTCTAATTTCTAACAACTGGTTATTTATGGCAAATGACACATGTTGTGCTGTTTTTGTGTTGTGCTGGAGCTTCCTTATAAATACCTCCCAGTATTTCCCATTTCAATGGGACCATCCCAGTTCACGGGCCCTGAAAGTGGCCGGGCTAATCGGATGGTGTACACTGATTGTCTCAAGAAAATGAGGAAGTGATTGCAGCAGATCAAGGATGGGTTTGGGCAGTTTGGGCTGAGGCTATTCTTGCTCCAATTTTGCACTTTTAAATGTTATCAGTTATGCCTCCGGGGATCTGCACCTGCTACATATATGTTTTGCAATATAGGGGTTAACAATTTGTGTTAGTGTCACATGAGACAGTCAATGGCTTGGAAGATCTGGGTATAATTGTTTATTCTTACATTTTATTACTTAATTTTTTTAAAAAAATATTTTAAAATAATCTACTTCACCACCTCCTGTGCAATAAAACATTTTAGAAATACACTGAACTACAGCATAGCATTACATTTCTATTGCTCCAACAAATGGTATGATTAATAAAATTTGTTGCGGAATCAAGGGTGAAGGTTAGAGTGGAGTAAGCACTCATTCCCCAAACTTCAGTATTATCCCAGCTAGAGCTATTAAGGATGCTACTTTGGAACTAGCTAATGTGGGGGGATAGAGGAATGAGAGGGATAATTGTGGATCTGAAAATGTTACAATGAGTTATATTTGAAGAAGATAATGAGGAGAATGATGTATGTGTCCAAGACAGTCACCAGTGGTACCACCTTATTCCCATGTGGTGGTACCATTATCATACATGGGCAAACGTCCAAAAATTCCACCTCTTGCATGTGAAAATATCCAAAACCAGTCAACATTTGTCAAGGCAGCCGTAGCCTTTGTAAAACCACAATAAATAGTGATGGGCTCCTCCTACCTTCATCATCATCATTATCATTTTTTTATATAGCGCAGGCAAAATCTGTATCTCTTTAAAATTGGGAATAAGCACAGTAATAAAACAATACTGGATAATACAGACAGACCGAGAGCTGCTTTTCTGGATCGGGGAATGTGTGAGCCCTGTATGGAAAAAAGGAAGAGCTACATAAAATATGGAAGACTAGCAGTGAGTGAACCATTCAGGCCTCTTTTCCCCCCAGCCAGTCCCAAGGTTTAGTCAATAGCATCTAAGTATAATAATTAGGCCTCCCTAGCTGAAATTAATGCAGACATTAAATGAATAGCATTCATACTTGATTAATAGACCCATTGTCTCCCTTTTAGCTCTGACATTAAATTGCATTTACATTTAATAAATAGAAACAAAATAACTGTAAGGCGCTGCAAACACCCTTACAACAACCTGGGCTGCTGCTCTTCTGAGACAGAATCTGGATCTGTCAGATATACAAATGAAACTTGCCAACAAAGAGAGGAGCGCAAAGCACCAAGTACATTAAAATGCAATTTTTATTAGCATATACAAATAAAATATGAGATAAGCAATTTGCTAAATAGACTATTGACACATCGGACAAATAGCTATATATATATTAAAACTGACCAATGGTTGGAACAAGATGTGGCCAAATTAATTAGCATATGGTACCATATGGCGCAATGTTAACTTATAGCCGTTGGATATCCAATCTAGGGTTAATACTAAATACTGATGTTATAATCTTAATGAGCTGAATCCGGGAACGGAATGATGCACAAAACTGATAATTCTGAATCAAATCCACCAATGAGGTACAATGGACCCCGATATCAGTCCAGATGGTAGAAGGATAATGTGTCAGTTTGCGCTAACAACCAAGGCTGTTAATTGCATCATGAATTATAGGAGAATCCACCAAAGATGTTATGCGCCCCAGAGAGCAGGAATAATTGCTTATATCTTCTACTGCCGATATTTAGTCAGTCAGGTATTTGGTCGGCAATGGCAATATTCACTGGCTTAGGCAAAGTCCAAGATTCAAACACAAATGCGGTAAGCAATGTTGAACTATATATATATGGATACTTAGCTTCGCTATGCTCATCCGTGGATATCAAGCTCCCATTATGAAGATATTCTGGTGACTCCGGTAAAAATGGAAACAGCAATCCATGTAAGTATGGTCCCGGAAAGGATCCAAAAACAACTAATGGTTTGGGCTGGCCAGCACCTGATGAAATTTGCAATATGTAATACTCCTAACGCGTTTCTCGGCGTCCCGCCGCTTCTTCAGAGGTAAGTATAATAATAAAGTACAGCCGCGCTGGTTTAAATACATCCAAACGGTCACATGAGGTCAATCAGGTGATCAACAGCTGACTATCCGAACCAAAACTGTCTGGAAATTAAATCATCAGTACCTAACCCCCCCTTAGGATGTTGGTTAACCTCTAGACCCAATGGCTTTTATATATGTGGAAAAAATAGATGTATAACTTGTTTATTTGCTGACCACAAATGTACGAATTTTAATTCTTTTTCAACCAGTGAGAGTTTTGTCATTGAGAAAGTTCTAGATTGCTGTTCTGTCTATGTGATTTATCTTATAAATTGCCAATGTGGGATCTAGTATGTGGGACGTACTATTCGCAAACTCAATGTACGTTTTTTAGAACATCGCCGCAATATTTTAAAGGGTATCAAATCACACAATTTATCATTGCATAATAATGAATGTCAAAAAGGTAAATTAGAAGGTCTAAAAGTTCGAGCAATTGAACAGATCGATTCAACTATTAGGGGAGGGGATCGTTTTAATAATCTCTGTAAAAGAGAAGCCTTTTGGATCTTTAGATTAAAAACATTAATGCCGTTTGGACTCAATGATAGTATTGAACTTAACAACATTTAGAATATTTTGATTCGGGCCGTGTAAAATCTGTTTTACATCTTGTACTTTTCTTTACCCCCCATATTGTACATCTGTCATCCAATCTCATCTCTCCACATTCAATTGATCCCTCTTAGAGGTGGGTTTATACTTACTGAGTTGGTTATTTTATTTTGCATTTAGGTTTATTCTATGGCCCCTACTCTTTAGGAGGCCATAGTGAGCCCTAATAATTAGGCTATCTAGCTTCTATCTAATCAAGCCCTATTCTTTGTCTAGTTTTTAGGTGGAACCAACTGTGGATCATGTTAGGTTTATCTATATGTATAAGACATGGGCAATTTATCTATGTTTTTATTCTATAGAGGCAATATATTTATATATATATTTTATGTGAAGATCTGTCATCCGAATATTTATTTTTATTATTTTTATTATTTACTTATATGGATAAGCATCCGTTGGACTTGGCTCTTTTAATTATTGAGATCCATACCACTGGAGATCGTATATCTCCGTGAAGTTTGACGAATTGGTCGGCTATTTTAGGATTACTACTGACGATCACGTGACCTAATTTGGAAGTTCGGCTATCTCCGATAAAGAAAACCCAAATGTCGGACATTTCCGGATAGTCAGCTGTTGATCACATGATTGACCTCATGTGACCGTTTGGATGTATTTAAACCAGCGCGGCTGTACTTTATTATTATACTTACCTCTGAAGAAGCGGCGGGACGCCGAGAAACGCGTTAGGAGTATTACATATTGCAAATTTCATCAGGTGCTGGCCAGCCCAAACCATTAGTTGTTTTTGGATCCTTTCCGGGACCATACTTACATTGATTGCTGTTTCCATTTTTACCGGAGTCACCAGAATATCTTCATAATGGGAGCTTGATATCCACGGATGAGCATAGCGAAGCTAAGTATCCATATATATAGTTCAACAGTGCTTACCGCATTTGTGTTTGAATCTTGGACTTTGCCTAAGCCAGCGAATATTGCCATTGCCGACCAAATACCTGACTGACTAAATATCGGCAGTAGAAGATATAAGCAATTATTCCTGCTTTCTGGGGCGCATAACATCTTTGGTGGATTCTCCTATAATTCATGATGCAATTAACAGCCTGGGTTGTTAGCGCAAACTGACACATTATCCTTCTACCATCTGGACTGATATCGGGGTCCATTGTACCTCATTGGTGGATTTGATTCAGAATTATCAGTTTTGTGCATCATTCCGTTCCCGGATTCAGCTCATTAAGATTATAACATCAGTATTTAGTATTAACCCTAGATTGGATATCCAACGGCTATAAGTTAACATTGCGCCATATGGTACCATATGCTAATTAATTTGGCCACATCTTGTTCCAACCATTGGTCAGTTTTAATATATATATAGCTATTTGTCCGATGTGTCAATAGTCTATTTAGCAAATTGCTTATCTCATATTTTATTTGTACATGCTAATAAAAATTGCATTTTAATATACTTGGTGCTTTGCGCTCCTCTCTTTGTTGGCAAATTTAATAAATAGACCTATTTCCACCCAATAAGCACAAACATTAAAATAATAGCATTTAGAATTAATAGATAGACCTACTTCCCCTCTAACATGCCCTGACAATAAACCAATGGTACTCACATTTAATAAATACACCTATATCTCCCTCAACAGCCCCAATATTAAATAATTAATATTCCCATTAATAGTTAAACCTATTTCCCCACAAATTACCCCAATATTATTCTTCCTAATCTCAGACCCAATTTAAATTAATAAACCCTAAATAAATAATAATAAATAAATTAATCCCCTAAATAATACCATCACACAACCTAAAATTAATACCTAATACTGTGAAACACTTTTAAATGAAATAGTCCCCATCATCAAATAAGTTGCCAACCAGAAGTAAATTAATATTTCTGACTTACTAATAAATGCTTAACACTCACCATTAAATTAATACCCAGTCTCCACTTTTATTACAGTAAGAGCCATCCCCCCCACACATAACTTCTACCACCTGGCTCTGTAGATATCAGAGGCAGACTCTTCTGTCTGCCTCTCTTTGTTTCCTTGCTGTCAGCACACAATTCTATCAGACTGATCTCTAAATAAACGGCAATGAAAGCACAGCTATTTACCCATGGGAGTGTGGTACTTGGTTTTGATATCATAGTAATGCGCCGCACTCCAAGCTAACACTGACATGTAGGAGCCACAGCCAGCAAGAAGCTGCTGCCTGCTTCTCCTTCATGTCAATGGTCTGTGTAGGGGCACCACAGGAGCATTAAAATCACTAGTTGAGTGACATTATGTCACCTATCAGTGTCTTAGATGCACCTCAACCACCTAGGTGAACCCAATGGTAGCACTAGCCCCGATTGTTGCTGATGAAAAACATTTTTTTATTTCAGACACTGGATATTTTGGTAAAAAACCTTTATATTGCACATAAACACTGAGTCCTTGTCAAATGAGTTCTACCATTGATGTGAATACCTCTTATACTTATTATGTGACTTCTTCCTTCTTTACAGTTTGTGTGGATCAACCTCAGCTAACGCTCATACCGGAAGAGGCGGCAGTGGCGGATGAGATTGTTCTTCTATGTGAGTCCACAAGAGGCTCCCTACCTATACACTACCGGTTTTATCACAATAGGACATTCTTAGGAAATATTACTGTACAGCAAATTAAGGCAGCAGAGCTAAGTCTGACCATCAAGTCACCAACCATGACTGGGCCCTATTACTGTGACTCTTCCAATGATGTCTTCACCCAAAAACAACAGAGCAAAATAAACAATTTGCTTGTTATAGGTAAGTATGAGTTTTAGGAAATAGCAGAATAAAAATGAAATGAATCCAACCTAAAAAAATAAAGTGTTATAATTTCTCATACATCTACCGTGAAAAATGCATCTTCCCCACCTCTCTGTCTCATTTTCAGTAATCTTCCTTCACAAAATGAAATTTCATTTTATCACTGCTCCGAACTTTTGGGCTTATTAGTAATTATTAAGAAAGGATATTTCTCAGAGCAGAACCCACCAGCGGAAGCATCACCCTTTTAATCATATTATTAGTGCCTGTAAAAAGCACAGGTTGCATTTTCGGATGGGCCAAGTATAGTTATTATTTTATTAGGGCTGTTACCTGTTGGTTTCTTAAGTTTGAGTGCAGTTTTCCTTGAATACAAATGTAGTCAATAAGGCTTTTATTATATGATAGTATCCTAGTATTTATAGAATGTATAACATTTTTGTCTCCTTTAACAGTTCCAGTGGCTGATGTAAATATTACCGTGGATAAAGATGGTGGTGATGTTGTGTTTGGCAACCCCTTGACTTTTACCTGCTCTGTACAGCACGGCACGTCACCATCTTTCGTATGGTTACACAATGGAGAGGTGGTAAAGAAAGACTCCAAGTTCTACCAAATCGAAGACAATGGGGCCGTGTTATACATAGACTCTTTCACAAATCATCATAGAGGAACTTACCAGTGTAACGTCAGCAACACATTATCCTCCAATAGAACCTTCTTTGCTCTGAGTGCGATTCAGAACATCAACGTCTTAGAACAGAGTCTAGTTGGTAAGATCAATTATATCACACAAGATATGGTTATTTAATGGGATGGTCCATTTTAGGATGACCCCCTTTAAATAAGCCTGTACTCTTGTTACGCTTCAAAATCTGAACTTGAAATCGAACTGAAGAGGACTGTTCAGTTTTCTTTAGTAGAGCTTAATAGAGCTCCATTGAAGCAGATTTTACTAATAAGATCTGAGCTGCAGTGATCTGATTCATGGCTGCTCTCTTGCGTATATATTCAGAACTTTCTGGTATGTCCTAATCCCCAGTGACATCATTTCCTGCAACCCCCAATGATGTAAAATTTTGTTGTTGCTCTGCGTGTTCTGGCTACATTTCTCCTAAAATATTACAAATTCTTCTGTGACAGGTGGGAATTTCCTGTGGTCGGTACTTGGGATTTTGCTGCTGATAATTCTCATCGCCTCTATACTGCTGTTTATGTTCAGACACAAATGGGCTCCATTAATCGCAAGCCGTAACAAGAGAGAACCAACCACAGGTGATGTAAAGCCTTTATTTAGAGCTGGTCATATTTCCAATGCTTCAACTTATTATTATACACAAGTTCTGCTAATATACAGTGTTTGTAAATAATATCTTTAGACATGTTTAGTTCTGATCATTGCAGTATTTAATAGGGCCACTAACATATTATAAAAAATATTAAATCCCTATTGTTATTTTAGTCTGACCTAGGCAAGTGTCCCTGGTCTTCTGAAAGTAGCCAGGCCCAGAGACAGATAAGATCTCTGTGTAGTGTATGCAGAGGAGTTAGGCTTAGCCAGGCCGAATGAGCAGAGGTGAGCACTCAGGTCCTGTGAAAATGCCAAGTCTCAGGACATCCATAATTTACTTCACAAGCCGCGTGTCATTTTGGGCATCCATCAAACATAGGTGAAAATAAATTTTTTAAGGTGGGGGGGTGAAGAGCTAACAAGAAATGGTTTAAAAAAAAACTTTTATCAGTAAAACAGTGTTAATTTTCATGAGGGAGTCTATCAAGACTGAAATGTCCCATATTCTTCCATTGTGTTCCCTCACACACATCAAGGGGTAAATGTATCAAGCTGAGAGTTTTCCGGTGGGCTTCAAAAACCAATCAGATTCTAGCTAGCATTTATGTAGTACATTCTACAAAATGCTAGTTAGAATCTGAATGGTTGCTATAGGCAACATCTCTACTTTTCAAACCCGCCAGAAAACTCTCAGCTTGATACATTTACCCCTAAGTCTACTTAGTAAGTAGTACTCTGATTTTATTTCCTATTTTATTTTCTGACACTCATTTGTGCAACATATTGTATGTCTTTGTTATTAATTTTTGTAAATAAACCTTGGAAACATTTTCATATTAAAAATATTTTAATCTAGCGTATTCTCCATGATTCTTTGCGAACTTACAAAGCCCAAGGAGGATCATGCTACAGGTGTATGTTATATAAGTGTGAAACACTAATTAGTGGTTCTGGTGAATGTAAGGAAACCATAATAAATCCTTTGTGGTGGCAGAAAATGTTTATTCATTGTTAAGTAACTAAGGTGACGCCATTCACGGCCAGATGTTCAGATTGCTGTATCTGGGACAGGCTGGGCGTTCGTGACAATCATGAATATTGAAACAGCCTTAAGGGTTCTTAATTGTGGATTTTTTCAATTGTCATTTTCTGGATCTCCACTCAGATCAGACCTTAAATATCTGTGTTATTACATAATATATTTTTAGAAAATTTTGCTCCCAAACATTTAGGTTCAATCTAACTTCTCTGAAAAGAATTTAGAAGGATTGCAGCGTATTACCAGGTAAGAATGTTGATTTATTAAAATGATGCAGAGAATCTTGATGGAGACCATAGTTCAAATCCACGTATCATCAGTCCCAGCAATCAGAGCCTCAGCTGAGCAGCACAACTTTGCCTAAAAAGTTCTATATACAAAAATGAATAAATCAATGTAATTCATACAACACATTTTAGATCTCCATAATGTAAAGTACAAACCTTACTCTCTTTTGCTTTCTTTAGATGTGACACTCGATAGTGGTGTGGCCAGGTGAGTAATGGGATAAACGTTTTTTCCTTGTTTTATTCGCATCGTCATGGTAGAGTTGGGACATAGAGCTCTGAGGCTCTAGTTGAGTTGGTTGATTGGAGGCACAAGAAAAATGGCCTAAGGGAGTAAATCATGTTGGGTAGGTACTGGGTACTCAGAAAACAGATCTAAATCCTATTTAACTAAGATGATCAGTTAGTGATTTTCCATGGGTGTTCCTGCTTAGCTAACCCATGCCCGATATTGGTAAACATACTGACAAAATGGTATGTCCTATATTTAGAGCAGCCAAGTGCCTCATAGTTAAGTCCTGCAAGCGACCTGATCCCCCTTCCATATTTTTACTTTCTCAATACAGTTTAGTTTATATTGAAAATATAGCATATTACACATATGACAAATTGACTAGATTTGCCCGAGTGTGGGCACCTGCCAATAATAACCCTTTTGTGTACTTCGCTTGTGGATACAACTATAGGGTTTACAACTATAGGGTTTACAACTCTAAACTAGGAACAACTTTGAATAGTTCACCTTGTGTCTTCCATACCCATCTTTCCATCTCTCCTCTCCCCCCTCCAAATCTTATTGATGTGAAATTAAAAATGTTATGGGGTACTGTCATTGCTTTCTCTTGTTGCATATTTTTGTATGTTTTTGTTTCACTACAAAAATAAAAAAACCCTTTAAAAAGACCATCAATAATTTGCTCATCAATCAAACATAGATGGCAGAAAAAACGGAAGCTGCAAACAATGCTAATATCATAAAACAATTTGTTTATTCATGATATACTATAGAAAACCTTTATTATTTAAATTACATATAAACAACATGTTAAAGCCATAAAAAATATATACAGAGGACTTGGATAGAAGCGGATGGTGAAAGAAGTCATAGCTTATAATTTCTTATAATAGAGTTCAACTTCTCACGGCAGTGGGGATCCTGTTACTAGGGAGGAAAATATTTATTTATTCTTGAGCTTCAAAGTTCATTTTTAGCTTCAAATGTATATTGCATTGAGAGGTAACGAACAGTCTGTAATAATAACCAGTAGCCAGGGATTTTATGTACATGATACTCACAAAAAAAGTAATTGTAGCACAGAAATTTTAAGGTAGAAACATGCAAAGATTTCTTCTAAGGAAACAAAACAACTTTTCAATTTTTCTGGTTAAACAGCAGCCTAAGCCTCTCTTTTGTGTATTTACCTATTTATATATATATTCACGATTTATAATAATTTATATTTAGATATATTAATATATTTTTATATATACTCACAATTTATAATAATTTATATTTAGTTATATTAATACATTTTTATATAGACTCACAATTTACACACTTTATATTAAGTTGCATTGATTGTTTTTATAAATTTATTTCTTTTGATCCTTTCTGCTCCTGAAATATATTGTTTATATATATATTTTTGTATCACTACAAGTTTAAAGAGTTATAACATAAATGTAGATAAACGGAAATACCCAAATACATTCATAAATATCTATAAATAATTAAAAATTATTAATATATAATTAGCAATAAATAGCTAAAATACAGTGATAGACTGAATGACAAGTGGTAGGAGTCAATCCAAATCTGAGAATGCAACACGTTTTATTGCTTAGGCACTTTCACAAGGGACAGTCGTGATACATAGGGTCAGCCGTTAAATAGTTGTCAATCCAAATAAGAAATAAAAAATGAAATTGCATAATTACAAAAAGACGTATCATTGTAAAGTTGACATTTTGCAGAAGTTATTAAACAAGCATGTCACAATAAAAATATGTTTAAAACCTGTATAATGTCATGAATATAAAGTGCAGAAAATTTGTAATAGACTCTTGTCATAATCACAATCAATGCTATAGTCCGTGTGCAAGAAACACTAGTAAAATGAATAATAATCAAGATTAATTAACAAAATATTTAAAAAAATAAACAAAAATACAAATAGCATAACAGAAAACAATATAATTCTAAATAAATATACATATAAAAATAAAATTAACTATAGATAAAAATTAAAATGTGGTGCTATGGACAATAAATTATAATAATCCAAAAAAAGAGAGAATGGCCAAGGAGATATGTTCCTTCGCGCTCAGGCCGAGTGACAGAATCGGCTTGTATGTGGCCACCACAAATTTATTCAGTTGTGTGAACTGATCAAAGCTCATAATTCATCTTATCAGTTATTTAGCCCAGGGGAAAAGATATTTGAAATTACTACACCATTGTATCACTGCCTTGTCTGACGCCATTTTTGTTGTATCACGTACAGGGTTGAACACAGACCAATGGCTGAAGATACCCAAAAATGCAATGTCACAAATAATGATCAAGGGGAATACAGCAACAGTAAGGAAATAAATAACAAGTTGTTTTGTCTATTTTGTCTATTAATGTCAATTTATGAATTGACCTTTCTCTCCTTATTTCCTGTACACTGGTGTGACACCAGAAATGTGGGTTATGTCATGTTGTCACATGATGGAGTGTAAATTCTCAGTTTTGTGATGTCATATGGGTGGGTGTGGCTTGTGTTTCATGAACAGGTGGTCAAGAAGCAATAAGCCAATAAAAAAATTCCCTTATTCAAATTATTCCTGATATGTAGACATTGCTAGATTTAAATAAAATCATTGCCCCTATCAGAGGATCTGCAATTGTCATCCTTGTAGTGTTATTTAGTTTTTGCTGCCTTTAGATACATCAGGGCAATAAAAATAACAAATCTGAAAGATAAAAATTACTGAAACTGGAATGTCTCTTGACACTTAGCTTAGTGTTAGGTTAATTTTTTCAGATTCCTGTGTTCAATGGAGTATCAGGACTAGTGGGAATATGTTAATGGCATGTAAAAATTGTTAGGTTTATAGACTAATAAAATCTCCATTCACATAAGTATCATTTCCATTTCAATATTATAGGACTCTTGCGCTCAACCCAATTTTAATTTTCATCTATCTACACATACGTTTTGTGCAATTGTTTGTTGGCTTGTAGTCTGTGACAGCACTGAGTATACTTGAATGACTGCTGACTATCACTTTATATCCTTTATAAAATACTATTTCTACTTCTTTCATATAAACCAATGACTTTTAATTTCCCATGTATGTCTTTGCTTATCACAGTAAGAGCCAGCTAATGAGATGGTTTTTATATCAAGTGCAACAACATCACATTTTGACTTTGTGTTTACAGTGGTGTACATTGTTTTTATTGCAGAAATTAGGTCAAAAACAAATAAGCAGTTTTTAGTCTTTGCCGTTAAATATCATTACGTGGCTCAAACTAGTATTTACTATCCTGAATTATCTAAATAAATGCATTAATGTTCATAAAATTCAGTATGGATCTTGTGTCTAGAAGTAATTTCTTCAGAACTATATAAAAAAGCTGTGTTACCAGTTGATCTATCATACACTCATATCTCTTTGCATTCTCTGATTTTTTTTTTGTGTAAGGTGATTATTTTGTGCAGCTCTTTAATGCTGGAATTTTTGTTCCCATAAAAATCATAGTAAGATTACAGTATGTACTACATGTAAAATGACCTTAAACATACAATTAGAAAACATTTGCAAGATTGACCACTATGCCTTTCATTTCTCTCTATTAGTACCTCCCAGGGAGAGTCCTGCAGGTGAAGATTTGCTGTATTCCTATATTCATATTAATCGTATACAAGGTCAGTGTGTTGTATTCTGTATGTTAACTTGTAGCTCGCTAACATTCTGCAATTTTAATAATCTAGTATTACTAATGTATAAATTATCCAGACAATTAAGGCAAATTGCCTAATTGTAATCGATCTACAGTTTTGCATTAATTTTTTCTATATAGTGAAGTTGGGTCTGCTGGAATTACCCTAAATCTGTACTATACAGTATTATTCAAGTATACCTGACTAACCTAAAGCTATTTAGATAATCCTAACTAACAATAATAAAACAGTGGGTTTTAGTACTGAATGAAGCTGGTAGATGTGGCTTTATGTTATCCAAGGTAAGGTAGAGCTATGTACTGTTAATTCCCACCATAAGACCCTCCAACACCATCCTATGAACAGCTATGATTTCTGCGGAGTGGTTCTATACAATGTCCTTCAGTAGACTTACAGCCAGGATGTCAGGTGTGCATAGCAAAAATACCCCCCCCCCCTTAATCACAACTTTATCCAATAATAATTATACCACATATTCAGTTTTTGTAGAGTGAGTATAAACACATAGCAAAGCTGTCTATAAAAGCATCTGATACAACTACATCGTAAACTACAATAGTTCTGTTCAGAAACAAATATAGGTGATTTCTCTTATAGAACCTTATATTTCCGGTTGATATTAAGATCGTCCATCTTTTCACTAGTCATATTGTTGCTAATATAAACCGTTCCTGTAAGCGCAGATAACTCTTAAAAAAATGTTTCTGTCTTGTTTCCTCCAGCTTCTCCAGTTATTGCCAAAAGCAATGTGAGTATTTGTGAGGCCACACAAAGGTGTCAAATGTGGACATTTATGAATAATTATAAATACATTTGTAATATATAAATATTATGAAGGATTTTTAACTAAAAGTGTTTATTATTTCGAAATGCGTAAACAAATAATATCAGTGTCTTAGACAGAAACTTTATCAGGGTTGTCAATCTTGATTAAGGTTCGGTTATAGACCACAACATTTGTATAACCTAGCTTTGTTTCCGTATAAATCACTTTGTTACAAAACCCTGTGAATATACAAATTATTGCAATATTTGCAGATTGTGATCCTAGACACACAAACTTGAGGACCCTAAATAATATATTATCTTCTACATAGGTTCAATTCCGTTTATATGTTCTATCTATGTTGGCGTGTGTTTTCCCTCGAGAGCTACTGTTTCCTCCAACTGTCAAAAAATATATACTGTCACTAATTAGCTTCTCATGAATTTGGCATTAGTATGTATGCATGTGTATTTTTAAGCCTCTGGGGAAGGGAGTGATATGAATGAAAGAATTCCAGGTATAGCATCAGGTAACATGTTGACACGATATTTATCTATCTATATATATATATATATATATATATATATATATATATATATATATACAAGTTAACCCGTGCATGATACCCATGCATTCTAGTCAAATCAAGCTACTTAAGGTGTTAAAAAGGTTCTTGTCATGCATTTGGGGCTAGCCCAGGCCTCCTCAGGGGAAGAGCATTACTTCCCAACGTAAGCGCCCTTTTTTAACGGGGTTTTGTCCACATGTCACCACCTCATCATTCTTCTCCATCACCTCATCCTTCATCTTCATCGCCACATCCTTAATCTCCATCATCTTACTGTTCTAAAACCTCTCGATACACAACGTTTCTGCTAAACACCTTATCGCTGTGCTCAATCAGTCTTCCTTGAAGGGCAGTATTCATAACCTGCACTTTCACATCACTGCTTCTCCGTACTCGTGAAAATGCAACATACAATTGTCCATGACCAAACACAGGCTCTGGTAAATAAATACCCACACGGTCAAGAGTTTAAGCCCTCAACTGGTAAATTTAGCCTTTACTACCCCTCCCACGGGGGGAAGGGGGGATGATGGAAGTTAACTGACTTCACTATTATAATTTTTTTTGTCAAATAATGTCAGTATACCAAATTTCAGGTCAATTGGATGAGCCCTTTCTGAGAAAATAGTTTTTTCCACACACACACACACACACTAACACACGCCGCTAGGCTTATATATATTATATATATATACAACTATCTATCTATCTATCTATGTCATATCGATTTATCTATATATGTATCTATGTCATATCTATCTATATCTATCTATCTATCTATCTATCTGTCTGTCTGTCTATCTATCTATACACACATAAACCATGACACATAATTCAATACCTCCTCCACCTGCCACTGAAACTTCTCCACACAATTACACTAATATTAGTTGATTTTTCTGAGTACATTAATATTTGCTAAGCAACAGCATGAAATTCTGATATATGCATTCTATATATAACATGTGGGATGTGCACTATGAACCAGCATTCTCCAGAATCAGATTCTTGAAAATATACCAATTCAATCTTAGGTTCCTCACACCAAATACGCTGCACATACAAAACGATTTTTCGTTCTATACAAATGATGTTGTGTGACACCGGCGTAAATGGGAGACAGTGACTTTAGCTGTAACTTATATATAAGTAATTATATTATAATTACTTTAATATTTAAGGTAATTTTTAAGCCATGTATTGGCGCCAACGATTTCATTATTTATAGAGAATTGACAATAAGTAGGGAAAAAGGGAAAATATTCCAAAAATTACACTAAATGATGTAAAATAATTAGCAAAACTTTTTATTTGTAGAAGATAAAGCCCCCCCCACCCCCCAAAGCAATAAAAAAATAAAAACAACAACTAAAATATTGTATTAAAGATGAATTTATATTTTACATTGTTGGATGTCTGGAGAAATTCATGATATAACAGTGAACTGAGCTATAAGTGCATCTTTTTTATTTTTTGCTATATATTTATATTGTGAAAACTGAATTTAATTTAGAGTACAAAAAAAGTCATTGATATGTAGTTGTTGAAGCAGATCTGCAGAATTTTTATTGCAACACATTAATTTTACATGTACAAAAAGTTGTCCATGTTGGTATTTTTGAGACCTTTTCATGCTCTCACAACAATTTGTTAGACTGTCAATTTTGCGGCTAATTTTGTAATCTCTCTCTCCCCTTTACTCAGGATGAATTCTCTGTTTTGTACTCTGTGGTGAAACATTCCGGGGACACCTCAGAGCCGCAAGGAACCCAAGAGACGAACGACTCTGCTAACATTTACCAGAACTTCACCGCCAAAGAGCATTAGGACATTTTGATACAAGTGCTGAGAAGATTTAGTTTTGTTTATTTTGCGGGGAGAAATGTTTTCCCTTATTTTATCAGAGCTATAAAAGCCGGTTTGTTTAAAAAAATAATCTTTATATGTACATACTGTACAAATGTTAGTTATTATAGGTCTGATTCAAGTCCGAAGTGCACTTTTAAAAAGAGCGTGGTTGTTGAGTGTAGTTTGGACCACATTCAAATATAAGTGAACCACAAGATACATTTCAAATTGAATCTGGGTGTAAATAAGCCTTGCCTAAAAAGTACTTGCCTGGCATAGACACACAGAAGAAACTGCAGTAAACGCTCAAGTGTATATACAATAAAAAGTCACATTAAACTTTTGCTTGACCATGAAATAAAATAACATCTGCTATCAGTATAAATATATATATATATATATATATATATATATATATATATATATATATATATTCAAATATTTTTTTTACTTATCTTTAGACTAATTGCACAAATAAAATTTCTTTCACTGTATACTGTATACAGAATGCATTTATATAGTCTATGTTAGTAGCATGTCGTTGTTCCGACTCAGATGCGGCTTGTACTTTGTTCTGACTCAGATGCGGCTTGTACTTTGTTCCGACTCAGATGCGGCTTGTACTTTGTTCCGACTCAGATGCGGCTTGTACTTTGTTCCGACTCAGATGCGGCTTGTACTTTGTTCCGACTCAGATGCGGCTTGTACTTTGTTTTGACTCAGATGCGGCCTGTACTTTGATTGTAATCCAACTAAATGGAGAAACCCCTCTTGTTTTAAGGGCTATGTAATCCAAGGTATTTCTGGAGAATCTACATGTTTAGGTCAATTTTGAAATCTTCAACAATGATAAGCTCATATTTATTTTTGATTCTTAGGAGCCTTTCTTTTTTTTTTTACAAGTGATCTTTTCTTCTAATCTCTCTAGATTCTCATGTAGGATAGAGTCATAACTTCTGATTTCATCCTATTGTTTACAGAAATCTAATCTGCAATATCTTTCTCTATTTCTTTCACTATTTTCATTTTTCAAAAATAATCAGTTTAAAGAAATCCTGCTCATTCCTCTGATAGTGATTATTATCTAATCCAAAAGTCGGGTTCTTTAAAATACGGAGCCCTCAGGAATTCTACCTACCTGAAGTTATTTTTCCAAGCCTGTAATGTTTTATCTAGAGTTTCTCTAGGTACTATGTGCTCTATTTTCCAAAATAAAATATTGAGATTATCATCTGGTTGAAAATTTGTATGGGCTATTATAATATCTGATTTATGCCTTACAATATTATTATATGTTTATTTCATATGTTTCTGTGATATCTGTATATTTCTCATTTACATCATTCTTCAAACCAAATGAACAAAAATAAAGAAAATTATTTAATAAAAATAGATTATTTTATTAAAATAGCTGTCTAAAATCTGGAGAACTTGACATTTTATTAAGCATCTCTAATTCTAAAGTAATGCAGTCCAAGTTATCACCTGCAAATAGGTAAAGGTATTCTGAGAGTTCGTATGTTGCTAAAATGCATATATTTCGCCGTGAACTGTCCTTTCACACAAACATTTTGTAAACATATGTGTGTGTGTATGTGCTTTTGTAGCGTGTTTTATACATTGGAAATACGTTTTTGCTTTACTTGTTAGGCATTTTTTTATGCACTGTAGTAGTCATGTTCCCTTTCCATCCCTCTGATGAAGCCTGCATACAGGTGAAACGAGTAGGCTGTTTGCAACGTCCCTTGTCCAACTGGGACTTGAACACCTGCCAAACATTCCACTCCTTGGTTTATGTGTTCTTTAAGCTCGCTGATCATTACAGATGGACTGACAAAGGATCAGGGAATGCTGGCTGCTTATTCAGCAATACAGAGAAGTTGTTTTACTTTTTATTTAATTAATGTTTTTCTTAACCTGTTTTATACGATTTTTTTCCAGTAATACTATACCATATAACTTCTTTCTTTATTGTCTGGAAAGTCTACAATTCCAACTAAAGGAGGTCATCTCCAAGATAAGCTCTAAATATAGGTTATATCTGATACGTGTTCACTTGTTGCTGAAATACATATTTTATATGGGTGCAGTCCTTTTATTTTATGATTTATAAGAATATTGTGCAAATATCACTTTGATTTCATCATCATCATCATCATCATCATTTATTTATATAGTGCCAACATATTCCGTAGCGCTTTACAATTGGGGACAGACATAATAAACTAATAAACAAACTGGGTAAAACAGACAAAGAGGTGAGAAGACCCTGCTCGCAAGCTTACAATCTATTGGACAATGGGAGATTGACACATGAGGTTAAGTCTACATTTGCATCTTGGCCCAGCCAGACTGTAAAGGTAAAAGTGACTCATAAGCTAAATGATCCTGTCACACAACAATGTTGGTCAGGGGGTAGTTGTCTTGTGTGAAATTGTGTAACAGGCGGTAATAGGCTAAGGTAGTGAGGTTAAGAAGGTGGTTTGATTTGCTGGATTAAATCAGTGAATCGTAACTGGGTTTGCACAATTTTTAGGCTAACCCTAAAAAGGTATTGTTATTTAGGATGAACACAACACATTGCTCTGCAAGGTGTGCCTATCTTTAGCACTGTGTTGTTGAGTGTAAAACAATTATTTTATGCAATGTTTCCTGGCAGAGTCACAGGGGGACTTTCCCTATCAAGCAACTTATAATTTCTTTAGACCCAGAACATACGTTTCTCACACTATGGCTGTCAGAGTTCTCATCATGCAAATCACGGAGAGTTGTTGAAAATGAAATGTGAGTTCTTTATTTAAAGCAAGAATCACACAGATACATAACTTGATACAAGCAATAGTTAATATAGATAGCACATGTCCATAGACACTATAGGTAAAGGGTGTAGAGTCCAATGAAATCAATAATATACTGGCAGAAGTAGATGGCACAATAGGTAACAGATATTTGCAGTAGTAGTTGCAACAATAGGAAACAAATACAGCACTGAAAAAAGAGCAGGAACTGAGTTCTGCATGAGTAGCATCTATAGCAAACAGTGAATATAAGAAAATCCTCAGATGCACAGTATATAAATGACAGGAGCTGATGGCTTGCATTAAGAAGCTGGGTGATCCACATGTAATAGCCAGAGACTCCATGGAAGGAGTACACAAAGTATGGTCAGTAAGCCAGTGTCATAAACTGGGAATCCATAACAGTACCAAGGAGCAGGCAGAAGCAAAGTTAACGAAGCCGAAGTCAGGGTCACAAAAAAGGTACAAAACTACAAGCCAAGCAGGAGTCTGATACGAGAAGTTCAATCAGTTACAAATCACAGAAGTACTGAGTGTGAGACTAGGATCAGCAAACAATTGATGAACTGGCACCAGTCTATTGGAAAAGGCAGACTGTAAAGACCAGGCACAGGTGTTCAGGGTTCAGGACAAATGATGAGTGCTTCACCCCTTGCATGCAGGATCTGATACAGTCAAAGCAGCATCTAAAGTGGAGATAGTGTACTGATTTTAACAATAGCTATTCTCCCAGAGGTGTTTCTCAACCACTTCTACTATTCTATCCCCCACTAGGTAATGGGGTCATGAGTTTGATTCCCGACCGTGGACTTATCTGTGTGGAGTTTGTATGTTCTCCCCGTGTTTGCGTGGGTTTCCTCCGGGTGCTCCGGTTTATTCCCACACTCCAAAAACATACTGGTAGGTAATTGGCTGCTATTAAAATTGACCTTAGTCTACCTCTCGGTCTATGTTTGTGTGTTTGGGAATATTGACAGTAAGCTCTATTGGAGTAAGGACTGATGTCAATGGGTTCTCTGTACAGAGCTGGGGAATTAGTGGCGTTATATAAATAGCTGCTGCTGATGATGATGATGATGATGATCCCCTCTCTTTTCTTTGGGCTAGATTTACTAAGCTGCGGGTTTGAAAAAGTGGGGATGTTGCCTATGGCAACCAATCAGATTCTAGCAGTCATTTTGTAGAAAGTGCTAAATAAATGAAAGCTAGAATCTGATTGGTTGCTATAGGCAACATCCCCACTTTTTCAAACCCGCAGCTTAGTAAATCTAGCCCTTTGTGTCTAACTGGAGCACACTAGATACAAAGGTGGCTTATCTAATTAATTCTTGAGCTAGAGACAGGTAAGGTTCATACGTAGTCCACAAGGGAAGAGCTCAAACTGTATCCCTCTGTAACTACACTGTTCTTTTTGAACCTATCAGACACATGAGCATCAGAAAATATACTGTCCATATATTTGGTATGAGCAGTGCTTGTATGTCATCCAATCTGTGGTTATATCCACTTTTAACAACTAACATCACTGATTGGCATGTCTGTGACCTTCGTCATCTATGACATTTTTTTGCTGAATGTAAGGCTAAGGTAGTTGCCAGAGTCACAGAGGGACTTTCACTTCACACACACTAACACACACTTTTTAAACCTTTCTATTGTAAATTGCACCTAGAATGTGCTTCTCCATAGAAGAGTATATTGACGGGATAACGCGTGTAATAATATAAGTATGGCAAGCTGAAATTCAAGTGTTTATCTCATTTTATGCACCTCGTTTTACAAAATAATTCTTGTTTTTTCATTCGTCCTTAGCACAAACTGCACCTGTACACATAGTCCACATTTAATACAATGTCTTTGCTCCATCCTACCTCTCCCCTTCGGTAGGAGTTGATTTTGCTTATTCTAAATATTCTTTTTGTACTATGACACTAGTATTGCATGAGTTTTTAATGCAAAAAGTTTCTAAAGGTACTGAAATTTTAGAAACTAATGCACAAAAATTTCTTATCAATGTCTCGCTCTAAAGAATAATGCATAGGATTCATTATCAGATATATTATTATAATGATCATCATTATCATTTTAGTTTATTTATAAATGTATTATCTCGTGCTGTACAATAGATTGGGATCTGGTGACAAAATCAGCATGTATCATAGTTTGGACATGGTGGTTTTCTTACAAGTATGTTTCAATAGTCCAGTGGATTTATTAAGTGAACTTTTATGATGATGGCAGAAATGCAAATTTTATTTTAGACATTAGTGCTTTGAGTGCTTGATAACTGTCATTTATTTTTTATTTGTCTATGTCGAGAGGCAATCCATGTTATAACGCTTTTATCGCATAGTGACCACATGGAACTCATGCTTAATCTTTAATGAAGAATAGAATAAAAGCTGTAGCCACTGACAACTTTATTGCTGTCATCACTGCTGCCATCATCATCATCATCACGTGACTCCAGATCCATTTGTGGATTTGTGGGTGGTGGGGAGATGGGGACAGTACCCATCTTTTAAAAAGATTTATTTAAAAAGTGGAATAAAAATCTACTCAGTTTCTCCAATCATTTTATTCAAATACTGTTGGTCTATATTTTTTCACAATGCACACTTATTAGTGCCATAAAACTAAGTACACAATCCATGAACAAACAGTTTGTTACATTATATTTACAGTACCCCATAATTCACAAATAACTTCAACGCATTTTGCCCCTTTCTGACACCCACAAGTTAGTGGCCAAGAGGTGACATGAAGAATTTGTATCTTCTGCCCATAGGATTGTGCCACCAGACATGAGATTCTCAACTCACCCCTTATAAGGAACGGTCTTACATGTGAGTGGGTTTTTGGGTATTTTTTCCCATGGCGCAGTGTAGGTTGGTGTGGTGATGTTTCTTATCTGTTGTCGTGTGGATGTGGTAATTGGAATCGGCTTCCCCCTCTTTTTTTCTTGACTTGGCGGGTAATCGTTCCTGGGTATGTTTTTTGGGTGGGGATCGGTGTTATTTCACTGAACAGTGAAGTTTTCTTCCTCTCCTGGTGATATATATATCAAGCTGCAAATTTCCGGCGTGTTTAAAAAGTGGAGATGTTGTCTATAGCAACAAATCAGATTGTAGCTGTCGTTTTGTAGAATGTACTAAATAAATGATAACTACAATCTGATGGTTGCTATGGGCAACACCTCCACTTTTCAAATCCTAGGAAAATTCTCAGCTTGATACATTCACCCTCTGGTGTTAGTAGAGTCCTGTGGAGACAGTAGGGAGGGGTTCACCTTTTTCGGTGTTTGTTGGTGTGCATGATACCCAGTAGGTCTATCATTAGCTCTTTTTAAATGAAATGTCTATAGCTCTTTTGTAAAGGGTATATTGCTAATATTAGCTGTGGTGAGCAGCTGTAGATGTTTCAAGCTCTGATTGCCTGGGGAAAACCAGATCTTTTGCGAGAACAGCTTGTAGAATGTTATTCGTAATGGTATTAATGTTTATAGCTCGTAACTTTCATGTTCCAGCAGTGGAACAAGTTAGCTCAAGATTGACAGCTCTTGAATGCTATCAGCTCTTAAAAGAAAAATTAATAAAATATAAATAATTCTAAATAATTCTAAAATAAAATAAAAAAAATTGAGTGTAGCCTTGTGCCAAAAAAAAGCACTTTGTATACAGTAGCATAAATAAAGGTTACTAGGCACCACAAACATCTGTCCATATCCGCGGAGTGTGGCTTGTAGATGTTGGGGTGGTAGTTTTATATTGGAACTGCTTGTTGATAGGGAGATGTGATCTTGGCAGTATTTGTCCTATGCAAGAATAGGTAACCATAATAATAGTCGAATAGACATGCAAATGACACAGAAAATAATAATTGTAATAACATTAACAAGAAAAATTAACAAGAAAAAGAGGTAAATAAATAAATTGATTAATAGAGTGAATATTGATGATACATAGTCGGTGCTAGAGGGATTTATAATAGAGACGTTAACTGATCCCAGTGTTTTGGTTTTGGTCTTGGTTTTGGATCTGGATTGACTTCGTGTTTTGGTTTTGGCAAAACCGCCCTCGTGTGTTTTGGTTTTGGTATTGTATCCCTAATTTATTTTTTTTTAAATCCCTATTTTTTTCTAAAATCACATAATTTGGCCCTTTTTTGTTCCTACATTATTATTAATCTCAATAACATTATTTCCAGTCAATTTTTGCCAAGTGACAAGAACACTGCTACCCCTCCTGTTTTTGTGTGAGCAATGGCACTGAGCAATGTCACTGGAGACTGGAGAGTGACAAGAACACTGCTACCCCTGTTTCTGTGTGAGCATTGGCACTGAGCAATGTCACTGGAGACTGGAGAGTGACAAGAACACTGCTACCCCTGTTTCTGTGTGAGCATTGGCACTGAGCAATGTCAGTGGAGACTGGAGAGTGACGAGAACACTGCTACCCCTGTTTCTGTGTGAGCATTGGCACTGAGCAATGTCACTGGAGACTGGAGAGTGACGAGAACAACGCTACCCCTGTTTCTGTGTGAGCAATGGCACTGAGCAATGTCACTGGAGAATGGAGAGTGACAAGAACACTGCTACCCCTGTTTCTGTGTGAGCAATGGCACTGAGCAATGTCACTGGAGACTGGAGAGTGACAAGAACACTGCTACCCCTGTTTCTGTGTGAGCAATGGTGCTGGATCTCCTGGGGAGATCCGACATTGCAACAATGACGTTTTGCCTCGATTCAGACGCGAGGATGCGCGAAAGTACCGAGCCGGCTCGCGAGCCTACTTGGATCCCTAAAGTTCGGGTGGGCTCGGTTTTCAGAAAACCAAGGCTGATCATCTCTAATATATAATATATAAAGATACACAGAATAATGGAAATCATGTAGTTGAGTACCCATGAATCGGCATGCTCATTGGGACTTTCAGTTGCTGGTAAAATCGTTACAGAAATTGCATCTGAAGTAAGATTGCATAGGTGTGTACCCAGCTTTAGGCAACATGGCTGAATTAGGGAAGACTACACACCCATTCAAGCCACTAGTCGCCTTTATTGTTAAAGTCATAGCACTCACCAAGATCTGACTTATCTCACTGTCATTATACCGGGGTATCTGCAGCCAATCTACCAACACCAACCAGAAGATAGTGTACAGAGAGTTAACCAGCAATAACTCCCACAAGAAGTCAGTGTTTGCTTGAACGTTTATTGCTCACCCAATATTGTGGACATTGGAAAGGAATATATGAATACAGAATATTAAAGTTTTTTTCTGCACAAATGTTCACTTAAAGCACTATTCCACTTTTAAAGAACAGTTCCAAAACATCATACTGTAAAACTTCAATACAACGTAAAGGCAAAAACCACTGATGACAATTACGAGTCTCTTAAGCCAATCCCTCAGGTATCCTACTTGGGAACAGTCTAAGAGAAACCAGTCTGCCCTCACTCTTGCTACCGTTGAGGCAATGATCCTGCTCCATGGTCACCCCACTTTCATATGGCAGAAAATGTCACAAGATCTGCAGAGATTGGGTAGGGAGGAAGAGAATGCCTAGTTCTTATAGTCCTTCTTTGACCCTTGGGAGTTTACAGGAGCCATTATCCCTAGCCAATCCTGTTGTCAAGTTCTCAAGATCTCAAGTGATTAATCCTTAACTATATCTCTGATTTTAAAGCATTGTTATTGTTCTTTAACGTTCCTCAAGTTCCCACAGTCATAGATTCTGGGTACAGAGAAAGAGCTCTAAAGAGGTTTTATTGAGCTGGAAAAGGTGTAAGGGTACAAAATATTTTTCTTTACTTATTTTTTTCTTTTAATCATTTATTTTTTTATTTTTTTCTGTATTTGTTTTCATTTTATGTTCTTGTTTTTTTATTTTATAGATCTCCCATGTAAAATAACACTTTTAGATCTACAGTGTCACAGTCTCTAAAACAATCTGCTTTTGACCTGTTAACACTGTAAGTTTATTTATAGGAAATATTATTTTCTGTAACGCAGTTAAAATTTATAAAGTTTTATATTTTATTAGTTCACGATGTTGGTCTTCAAAACTAGATACAAATATAGTTTCAGAGGCTAAACCTGAAGAGCTTGTGCTCAAATTTCTCGGTGGAGAACACTGAATAGTCTTGATGCATGTTATGGGCACCCGGGACAATAAATATTCATTAAATAACCTTGTATGACTGTGCAGGGGGATACATAATCACCAGTACAGTCATAACTTGATACAGGAAGTGAGAGTATGTTCCACTCTGATGAAGCAAAATCTTTATTCTGCCAGTATAAATGTCGGTGATCACATCATGCCACCGGTGCTATTAATCTTCTTAATCTGTAAGTATCGATAATTCTTTATTTTATATCTCTTTTATCGAATTAGGACCTTTTTAATCTCTCAACTCTATTTTAAATTGATGCTATCATTGAAATAAGACTTCATGTAGAATCATATATAACTGAACTTTGCAAAAGGCTTTAGTAGATAATAATGTATATTTAGTCTCTGTCTCTTCTTCTCAACTTTGTATAAATTACAGATCGATCTTTAACTGATGGGTATCACAAATGCAATTAGTATATCTTTTTTACCTAGTATACTGGATGCATAACACAATACGACTTGGTTCACACTCTTCATTCTCAGGAGACACTTCTACAAAATTGAAGTCTGTGTACAGTTATGGCCAGGTGGAAATATCTCAAAATACACACTGTGCTAAAGTATATCCATCATCTCAGGTCCAACTTCTACCATGCTAGGACCAATACTTTCATTCAAATTCAAAGTTTCTGTTGTTCTCCTAAGTCCAACTTCTAGGATGCTAGGACAACTACTTTCATTCAAATTCAAGGTTTCTGTTGTTCTCCTAAGTACAACTTCTAGGATGCTAGGACAACTACTTTCATTCAAATTCAAGGTTTCTGTTGTTCTCCTAAGTCCAACTTCTAGGATGCTAGGACAACTACTTTCATTCAAATTCAAGGTTTCTCCTGTTTTCCTAAGTCCAATTTCTAGGATGCAAAGTCAACTACTTTCATTCAAATTCAAGATTTCTGTTGTTCTCATAAGTCCAACTTCTAGGATGCTAGGACCAATACTTTCATTCAAATTCAAGGTTTCTCCTGTTCTCCTAAGTCCAACTTCTAGGATGCTAGGACAACTACTTTCATTCAAATTCAAGGTTTCTCCTGTTCTCCTAAGTCCAACTTCTAGGATCACAGAACAACTACTTTCATTCAAATTCAAGGTTTCTGTTGTTCTCCTAAGTCCAACTTCTAGGATGCTAGGACATCTACTTTCATTCAAATTCAAGGTTTCTGTTGTTCTCATAAGTCCAACTTCTACCATCCTTGGACCACTGCTTTCCTTTAAATTCAAGGTTTCTGTTTTTCTGCTCTGTTTAGCTCCATTTGTGGCTTAAATTCCATGGGAATAACGGGACATTGGGATTGTCTTTATTACATGCAAATTTATATATTTGAACATGTTTACTACATTGAGCGCACTGAACATAGAATCGTGCTTTTCTAAAGAAGCACAACAATGAAATGAGCATGATTCACCGTACAAATTTTGTGTATTATGCCATACCTGTTGTATAATCTATCTAATGTCGCACCCTCTCTTGGGAGAAAACAAAAAATATATAAAGAAAGGGGCGCCTTTAGTGAGATATATTATACAGACTTACTTGGATATCAATACAGAAACAGCGAAATTTGAATCTAAATAAAAAAAATGTTTTATTAATTCGTCACATATGTAATTCATCTAATATAAGACATCACAATAATAATAATAATAATAATAATAATAATAAAATAGATAAAAAACACACTGATGTATAGTTCCACTATCTGAAATTTGTATTTGGTAAAAAAGGAACGGTTTTATCTCCTCAGAGAAGCTAAAGAAGACTGTTACTTGCTGTTCTCTAGGATTGAAAACACTCTTCTTTGATGTGTAAAGATCTATACCATATATAGGGCATATCTTATTATATATCTCATTGGTCCGAGGGTGACGTGGAGGATAAAGACACATGGGAGTTGTGTAAACAATTCGGGTTCGATCCCAGGAGTGGATCTCTGGAATAAAAATCATCTTATTGAGAAATCATTGGGATACCATATACATTTGAATAGATCTGAATTACCCACATGGTTGCGATCTACATGGTGAACCTACCACTAACCTAAGGATTGTTTCTTGAGGAGACGATTTATAAAGAGCACATACGCCAGGATTTCACCAAAATTTAGCTTCTCTGAGGAAATAAACCCAATTCTTTTTTCTTTGGACACTACCAAATACACATTGCAGATAGTGGATTTATATATATGTGTAGTTTTTTTTAATCTATTTTATTATTGTTATTGTGATGTATCATATTAGATGAATTACATGGGTGATGAAATAATAAAAAAATGTTTTATTTAGATTCAAACTCCGCTTTTTCCGTATTGACCACCAGATCTGAGCTTGTGCAAAATACAAGTGTTTTTGGAGTGGAAACAGCTGTGTAACGCTCCCCACAGCTAGAAACAGTCCTCAGTATGTGCGCTCCCCAATCCTTTATCACAATTCAATAATTACTACACAACATAAAATCTAATCTTTGCACTGTTCCATAAAACTAGGTGTCCTATATTTATTTTACAATAAACGTACTTACCAGGAACTTCACCCAACACCACTCATTGCCAAGTGCAGAACCCGTTCCTATCGATTTGTGAAGGGGTGGGTCATACACGGAGAGGGGCAGAATTTCCACCAAAAGTGGACATTTCTGGCTAGGGTAGGTCAGTTGGAGATTACGTTGTCTCGATTTCACATGTCTAAGGGGGGGAATTCAATTCAGCGTGCCACGTAGAGCCTTTGGAATGGTGTGTGAAGCCACTCCGCAGTGATGTATCTCTATTCATTACTCCTCGCACACCGTAGATGTGTTCATAAAAATGAGTAATGATTCGTTCCCATAATAAGCAGTAATGTGCACAGTCGGAAATCGCATAGATGTCCGACGGGACATCGCTCTTAAATTGAATTCCCCACGAAATGCTGGCAGGTAGCCGTACCCATGCGTTTCATGCAAACATGAGCACAAAATGAGGCACCCAGAGGATTTTGTACTGCACCCTGCCATATTATATACCCGGTGTGTAACTCAACTGGGATCCTAGACCTGTATGTTGTGTGCAAACATGTGCTTCGTATATTTTTACAATATGTATGATGCACGTTATTGCTTTAAATACGTTTTAGTTTTTATACACAGTTATTATTTGCAAGTAAATTATGTTCGAAGCAATTGTGGTCTGCAGGGAAATACACAGTATATGTTTTTTGTAGTTGACAGAACATTTTTAACAGGGTTGATATCTCATGGGGAATACGTGACATGCCTATTGATTTTGAGAAAACAGAGAAGACTAAAACTTTGTACACTCAAGTGTAAAGTCATGGGGCAGCACAGTGGCCTAGTGGTTAGCACTTCTGCCTCACAGCACTGTGGTCATGAGTTAAATTCCCGACCATGGCCTTATCTGTGTGGAGTTTTGTATGTTCTCCCTGTGTTTGCGTGGGTTTCCTCTGGGTGCTCCGGTTTCCTCCCACACTCCAAAAATATACTGGTAGGTTAATTGGCTGATATCAAAATTGAACCTAGTCTCTCCCTCTCTGTCTGTCTGTTTGTATGTGAGTGTGTGTTAGGGAATTTAGACTGTAAGCTCCAATGGGGCAGGGACTGATGTGAATGAGTTCTCTGTACAGCGCTGCGGAATTAGTGGCGCTATATAAATAAATGATGATGATGAAAGTCATGCATGTCGGACACTAGAATTCACATATAGAGCAGAGAATTAATGCTGATGTAACGCCTATATCAGTGTAAAGGGACCCTAGATCAGTAAAGCAGAACTAAGAGATTACTCAGTGTTATTAGAAGAAATATTTTATATACACTTGAGACCTTGTGTAGAATCTTGGGGGTAAAGTGCGGATTTTGCAAGTCAATGATGTTCGGCGACTTTGCAGGGGACATTTAAAACAGCAATGGCTTTCAAGGCAAAATTTGTCTTTAAGACCATTGCCATTTTAAAAGGACAGTGACCTATAGAACTAATCACAGTTCTTCAGAAGGACCTGTAGAAGAAGAGGACATACTTTGAAATGAAAGAGGATTAGGAGAAAACACACAAATGTGAGAACACATAAATGCATTGTCTCCCGGAGAATAGGGTACAATAAAATAATGCAAAAATTCAAGACAGAATTTGAAGATGGAATTTGAATGATAAACTTCTCAAAGGTCGGGTGTAAGTGGCTAGAGCAGAGTGGACCTAGACCCATATTCATCACCAGACCTATCTTCATATATGCTCCTTGTTGAATACAGACGTGCGTATGCCCTGTGTACATTCGTTTTGCATTTATTGATGAATGAGACCCAGGGAGAGAAGAAGGAAAAAATCTAGTTATTTGACTACTTCAATCCTTTAACAATACAGAAACCTTTCACCTAGTATAATTGGACACTTGTCAATTGACATGAAATTTTGCCCATTTCTGTGGCAGAATTTGTCCTTAAGTGTGCTGTGTGGGATTCCCCCTTTATTTATTCTGTGAAATGTAGATTGGGAAATGTATATATACAGGGACTGATTCATTTTCGGAAGTCCTACAGTTTGTGTCCAGTTGCACAGCGTATCTTATGTGAAATAGCTCAGCGCATGTCCAGAAATGGACATTGCGCCAATGAACGCAAACTGCATTCCATTCTCGTCCTCCCGCAACTGACACGACTGCCTACGACTTGAGAGACGTAACGGGGGCAAGAAGGGGCGGACTAATGTAGGCCATTCACAATAGGTCCGCTGTTGATGCGCCGACTCAATCCCCATGTTTGATGCAAGTACGCGTGTTTTCAGACGTATCATCTGCACCTACTACAGGGCAGGGGTAAATGCCAGCTGATAGTGATGACTGACATGGCAAGGTATATGAATTATAAAGTACATATATGTGTGCCATTACCTATCACAGAACATCTGTATACAAAATGTATTATAAAGTACAGTACGCTTTGCAGTATGCTTTATTTATGTAATATAAAAAATTTATACTTTCATTTAATTTTTGTTTCAATTATTATACCGTTGTCAGTTGTTATTTGAATTTATTTTAAAATAAAAGTTGAATACGTTCTGATGTCAACTTCTATGTATGGGCGTATACTAGAGTCTGTTCTGTTTGTCTATGTACAGCAAGTAGTGTTTAGACAAAGCACACTTACACCCAGATTCTAATGGAAAGGTATCTCGAGATCCAATTGGGTTCGAATACGGTAGGAACTACGCGCACGTTCCGTATTCATTATAAACACGCAAATGATGTGCAAGTTATGCTTGGATATGAATCAGGCCAGCAATGTGAAAGGTCATTCCCTGGAATGGTGAAACTGTAGCGGAACTCAAACCTTGGGCCTCATTAGTGATCTTATCTGTCGTTTTTTGCTTATCTTAAGCAAATCCACTCTGTGCATGCTCAGAAAAGGGAGATAAGAAGCAAAATCCACTGCGTAAGTGAAGAATTTCTTAAGTTAAGATGAACATCCATCTTAACTTCACTCTTATCTCCCCGTTTCTTCTTAAAAATAAGCATCTTAACTTTTGCACAAGATAAGATCACTAATGAATCAGGCCCCTTGTGCGTGCCACGCAGGTCAGGTGCCTCTGGCCAGTCTACACTCACATACGGTATTGTGTCAATGAATGAGTGAGGGAGTGGGGACGATGCAGAGAGCAGGGTGCATTGCTGTAAGTTAGACAATTGCTGAAGCATAATAGAGACTAGTTCCACTTGTAACCGAACACACTAAGCACAGCTGTTTTATAACTTTCTTTCTCTGTTTTACAGCTGCTTCACTGCAACTGTCTGGTAAGTAGGTATTTTTATAGCTAATACAAATTTATCATTCAGCTATATCACACATCACTCTGATATTCAGTCCAGTATTTCAGCAATTACAGTTATATATCTGTTGTTGCTACATTGCAAGTCAGATCATTTATTTCTAAACTGATTCCAATGCAGCCGTGGCATATGCGGATTGGTTACATATCTTGTTTTAAAGCAGCTACCACTGAAAATGAAAGGGTGTTGCCCGTCATCCACCCGAAGTTTGTACTGTCCCGTTATCATTGCTTCTCAGCAGAATGTGATTACATAACGCCAGCATCCGACCAATAAGGAGACAGATGTAAGTGTAAAACAAGGGTGATGTTTCTCCCTCATTATGAAAAGGGTATGCAGACTTCTGCAATTGGTGTGTTGTACAGGTTTTTTTTCCTCACTTTTTTTCCATAAAAATTGTGTATTTGTTCTCCGCTCAAATTTAGTTGGTTCCAAGTTCACATTAAAGGTGTGAAAAGTTCTGACATTATTTCTCACGAGTCCATGATATACACCTGCAATTTCTAAAAGGGTATGAATACTTTTTATATCCACTGTAGGTCAAAAATGCTAATTTCAATTTTTCAAGTAGTAGAAGACACATCCATCAATATAAAGTGATTTGACCATTCTCTGTCTCCTCTATTCTCGTCTCTAACTTGCATTTTTTTTTCCACTCTACGATCACAGTATTTGGCTGTGAGAGGAAGATAATTTATTTGCAGTTTCTTGATGATTTGCCTAGTCTAAAACTTCTGCAATTTGAGGATACAAAATAGCAAGTGTGGTATTCTCTGTGAATGGTTAAACAAATCATTAGCCACACCCATGTACACACGCCACTCGTTCATGGCTAGTTATGGTTTCATAAGGATTAAGGCAATCATATATGGTGTAATGCCAATATAAATATACAATGCATTGGGTATCACACCATTATTTCCCTATGCCTGTAGTGTTTGCGTGTTCTTCATTTGCTTACCCAATGCAAAAATGATCTACCCCACATGATATTTCCCAACTACCCAGCTCCCCCTCTTCTGTTACTTTTACTACAAACATTAGTGGTTAAGATCAAAAAGCAAAAAAAGAAAACCTATTTTTATGCTGTCCTCTAAATGGTTCAGCTCTAGGACCATGACTAGGTGCATCCTATGCTAAAAACCGATCTGACAAACAGTGACTGACAGCGGGATTGGAAGATATACAGGTGATGGAAGATCCTCCCTCCCATGTACATCAGTTTCCTCCAATGTTCCAAAGACAGATTGGTTCATTAATTCGTACCTGAAAACATCCTCCATTTTTTGTAAGAAAGTCACAATTACTTGTAGTAATTTTTGTAAGAGCTCTTGACCAGGTTGGTAACCTGAAGAAGGACTATCCTGTCATCCTCCGATCCTCTGAAATTAGAGAAATTCTGGGTCCATTAATGTAATGAAGACAGATCATTTTTTCTATAAGTAATTAAAAATGTTTAAATAATTGCCCTCCCTGCCGACTCCTACACCCTCCCTGCTCTCGAAACATCTGTCTACCTTTCTTATTTGCATCTTGTACTATGCATTGAAAGATCACAGACTATGCCATTAAATTGTTTCCCTCTAAGGGGTGTAATAGATTTTCTTGCAATATTTCATCTTGCGTTTTTTAGGAGCTACAATCAGACCCATGGTGACCTTCACACCAAACTGGAGAAATATATTCATGTATGAATCAGTGACTATAACATGCAATGTGGGATCTACTGTGCAGGACAACCAAAAATATTCTTGGTATAAAGACAAAAAAATTATATTTGAACATCAACAGAGTTTCACACTCCAATCTGCTAGTATTGAAGATCGTGGAGACTATCAGTGCAAGACCACAACAAGCGATAAAAGTGATCCATTACGACTGTATGTAATTGACAGTAAGTTAACCTGGTGACCTTAAATTAAATGAAAATAACAGTGAATGCATTGAAATAGCTAATTATTATTTTTTAAATGTAAGCATGTTTTTAATTACTATTAATTATGATTATTGCCACTTCTGTGATGCAGACGTTTTTGCAGAATTCGAAAGTTTCTGTGGCACCCATTAAATCAGGACTTCCTATAAATAAGTGCAGTATCTTTTTATTAAAACACTTCAAGGTTTTAAGAACATGATACTAAAAAACTATGAAATATTATCTTTGCATTCATGCACAAAGCTAAGTGCACTATTGAATATTGACTATGTGGAACGTCTATGTCCACTAACTCAACACATCATAATTAAACAGATGTAACATGTATTTAAACACACATACAAAGTTGCAATATAATAAGCAACACATATTTAATCTCTTTCTAAAAAAAATGGATTAGAATATTGAAGAACACACACACAATAAACTATTATTATTATTTTTAAGGTGATAGGTATTCTTAAAATTCCGGAGTCTGCTACATAGTCTGGACACAGTGGCCCCTCACACACACATAATACACGGACACAGTGGACCCTCACACACACATAATACACAGACACAGTGGTCCCTCACACACACATAATACACGGACACAGTGGCCCGTCACACACACATAATACACGGACACAGTGGCCCCTCACACACACATAATACATGGACACAGTGGCCCCTCACACACACATAATACACAGACACAGTGGCCCATCACACACACATAGTACACGGACACAGTTGCCCCTCACACACACATAATACACGGACACAGTGGCCCCTCACACACACATAATACACTGGCACAGTGGACACACACACATAATACACACACATAATACACACACACAACACACACACACTTAATATACTACCCCACCCCTCCCCCAACTTACGAATTTTTTTTTCAAATTGCTCCTGTCCCCCCCAGCTGTGCCCCTGAGAGCCGCTAGGCCCTAGGCAGGTGCCTAGGTTGCCTAGCAGTAAATCCGTCCCTGGTGTGAGGACGGACAAATCACAAGCCATAAGCTCTTGATTCTGGCTTGTGATTAGTTCTCCTGCTTACACAACCCTTCCCCAGATTTCATCTAAGACTGTAAAAGAAAAATTTGAAGTTTAAACACGAATAATACTAAACGTTCAAAACTTTATTTGCTCTATTATTTATTTTTATTTTGTTTTCTATCTCAGGTATGCTTATCCTACAAAGGCCCCACACTGTATATGAAGGGGTTCCACTGACTCTGCGATGTCACAGTTTCCCTGGATACAATACAGCAAACACAACATTTTTCAAGAACAACACCATCGTACAATTCTCGGCCAATGACAGTGAGCTACGTTTTACAAAAGTAGATTTTAACCTGACGGGTCTATACAAATGTACGAAGCAAATATATAACCATGGGAAATATCAAATTTACTCTGCTGAGGCTTTTGTTTCCGTCCAAGGTAAGATCTGTTGACTTTCTCAGTTGAGATCTTGTTGTATCATATTATCTACCACGGTTTTGAATTCCCTTTGACTACTAATGTGACCACGCTAAGACCACAAGTGATTGAACAATGTGATTTCCATCCTTAGTATTCTGATTGGCTGCAGCTTCTCTTTAAACCGCTACTGCATTAATTGTCCACCTTATCGGGAGCTTATTGGCTCAAATTATCAGCCGAAACTTGACTACCTTCCTCCAAGTGCCAGAACCTGCAAACAGTGTTGGTCCTGATTGTTAGCTGAGGGGTGAGTACAATTGAAAGAAGTGGTCATCCAGAAAATAAACTACTGGACAACCACATTTTTTCATAGATGACCCTCGGTGGCTTTGGCCAACTTATGTTCATGGTCTGATGAACGTAAGATATCATCATCATCAGCAGATGTTTTTATAGCGCCCCTAATTCTGCAGCGTTGTACAGATAGCTCACTCAGATGAGTTCCTGCCCCATTGGAGCTTACAGTCTAAATTCCCTAACACACATATGCAGACCGAGAGAGACCAAGGCCAATTTAATAGCAGCCAATTAACCTACCAGTATGATTTTTTGGAGTGTGGGAGGAAATCGGAGCATCCGGAGGAAACCCATGCAAACATGGGGAGAACATGCAAACTCCACACAGAGTATGGTTGAGAATCAAACTCATTACCCCAGTGCCCCCTACCCTTGTAGGCCACTGTTCTGCCCTACAAAGGTAGGGGGCTAGTTGTGTGTTGTTCAGAATGGAATGCAAACTAGAGATCAATTTCTACGTCATCCTATCCCATCTCTGGTATCTCCTCAATCAACAATAAAATACACAGATTCATGGAAATCATGAAACAATGATGTCTTCATGCTTTTCTCACATTTCTGTCCAGCTGGGACATTTCATTACTGTCCATGTGGACAAAACAGTTGGTCTGATATAGAGGCCAACTGATTCCTGTTCTGCAATAATTCAGTTGCAGTTTTCTCTATTCATGTATACAAGCTTTAACCCTGCCGATGGCAGTACACATGTAACTAAGAACATATAACTGTTTGCTGAGACTCTTATAAATAAGTCTTGTTGGGCTTTAGTACCCGATGAACTCTATCTGTTCTTATCTTACTGCAGCCCTAAACATAGTATAATAACCTGAAAAATGCAGAAGATTTAGTGGACCTGAAAGGTGATGTAAACGATGCAAGTTTAGTAGTCACAGGATTTCCTGTGAAAGTAATAACAGCTGTTCTTGAACAAGTGTTAAATAAAAGTTAAAAAAATCAAAAGGACATACACTGAGACATTTCTTGGTTATGGAGACATGAAAAGGAGATATATTCTGTATAATGTAAATATTATATATTGGTATTATTTATTGCATAGCATATAGTAGGCATACAGCCTGGTAGTGCCATGTAGGCATCCTGAGTTCTTGTGTGCCATGCTTTGCCTTGACCTTCACCTTGCTGAATAACATGTCTGTTGCTGCATGTTGGCTCCACGTACTCCTCTATCTATCTATCTATCTATCTATCTATCTATCTATCTATCTATCTATCTCATATCTATCTATCTATCTCATATCTATCTATCTATCTATCTCATATCTATCTATCTATCTATCTATCTATCTCATATCTATCTATCTCATATCTATCTATCTCATATCTATCTATCTATCCATTTCATATTAATCTATTTATCTATCGCATATCTATCTATCTCATATCTATCTATCTATCTATCGCATATCTATCTATCTCATATCTATCTATCTATCTATCTATCTATCTATCTATCTATCGCATATCTATCTATCTCATATCTATCTATCTATCTATCAATCGCATATCTATCTATCGCATATCTATCTATCTATCTATCTATCTATCTATCTATTGCATATCTATCTATCTATCTCATATCTATCTATCTATCTATCTCATATCTATCTATCTATCTCATATCTATCTATCTCATATCTATCTATCTATCTCATATCTATCTATCTCATATCTATCTATCTATCTATCTCATATCTATCTATCTATCTATCTCATATCTATCTATCTATCTCATATCTATCTATCTCATATCTATCTATCTATCTATCTCATATCTATCTATCTATCTATCTATCTCATATCTATCTATCTCATATCTATCTATCGCATATCTATCTATCTCATATCTATCTTTCTATCTATCTATCTATCTATCTCATATCTATCTATCTCATATCTATGTATCTCATATCTATCTATCTATCTAATATCTATTTATCTATCTATCTATCTCATATGTATCTATCCATCTATCTATCTATGTCATATCTATCTATCTATCTATCTATCTCATATGTATCTATCTATCTATCTATCTATCTCATATCTATCTATCTATCTATCTTTCTCATATCTATCTATCTATCTTTCTATCTATCTATCTATCTATCTTGCTATCTATCTATGTCATATTTATCTATCTATCTCATATCTATCTATCTATCTATCTATCTATCTATCTATCTATCTATCTATGTCATGTTTATCTATCTATCTATCTATCTTGCTATCTATCTATGTCATATTTATCTATCTATCTCATATCTATCTATCTATCTATGTCATGTTTATCTATCTATCTATCTACACTCACACTGCCATTGACATACAATGACATGGGCGAGGTTCGTATAGTGCAATCAGGCTCATCTCCTGCAGCTCAGGGTGTAGGATGCTCTACTGGAAAACCACAGTTACAATGCAATTTGTGCCTCAGTCATTAAGGAGAGCAAAGCATAAAAAGGAGTAACTTTGCACCTGAGAAATGTTGCATTGGAGGGGGGGGTGCATCTAAAATGCGAGGACAGATTTATACTTGGGGTAGGACATGTCCTAGATAAACTTTAAACTTCAGTGTAAACATAAAGCTATCAGGTATTTGTGTGCTACATGAAAAAACAGCCAGTATTTATCTTATGTGCAAAATAACAAACTAATTTGCACCCCTTGCATTGTAACATGGTTTGTCCAGGATCAAATTTACTCCTTTTTTTTGCTTTGCTCTTCTTAATGACTTTTTGGGCTAGATTTACTAAGCTGCGGGTTTGAAAAGGTGGGGATGTTGCCTATAGCAACCAATCAGATTCTAGCTTTCATTTATTTAGTACCTTCTACAAAATGACAGCTAGAATCTGATTGATTGCTATAGGCAACATCCCCACTTTTTCAAACCCCAGCTTAGTAAATCTAGCCCTTTAAGTTTACATCACTTTCCATAAATTGATTAAATTACCTTTTCTTTTCTATTTTTCCTTCTAGTATTGTATGGTTTGTTACATTGTCTCTTGAGGTTTTTTCTTTCTTAGATTACCTGTGTATGTACAGTATTTATATCAGTTGATTTATTTATCTTTGTAGCTGCACTAAAAGGCAATATAATTGCTGCTAAAAAAAATATAAATGTCATGCAATACCAAGTTTATCATTCAGATGCTACTTTTGCAATTATTATCTGTAGAAAGCATACATCTAGACCTTACCTTATATAGTATTAGAAATCATAAATGTATAAATTATTATAAAAGACAGGTATCCATATTGGTGATGATCTTTGATGATGAGTCACACAGTAAAGTTAGCAATGTTGTTGCTGGTACTGGAAAATCAGTAGTTGCCTATTCTCCCAGAAAGTCCGGCCCACTAACTAAATTAAGTGGGAGGGGGCAGAGCTTAGTGATGTCACGCTGGCCCCACCCCCGCTGTAGTAGACTGGAAATTGTGTCATTCAGCAGAGGGGACTTAATGATGTGATTTGTATGGCTACATCCCTAGGACTTTGCAGCGAGATCTCTCTGCGAAAAGGAGAGGTCACAATTGTTAGCAGGTATAGGTAAAGACATTACAACACCTGTATTTTTTTTTTACACAACCTTTTCGAAGGCAAATTTTTGTGTTGGGAAATTCAGTTAAGAGTGGTGTCTGACAGGCACTTTACACATTCATTCAGTGTCTTAAGACGGGTGTGACCGGGGGAGCCTATCCCTCCACTGAAATGCGTCAGCATGGCAGTGATTAAGCTCTACGAACACTAGCAATTTCCAACTGCAAAAGTACTAGCATGAGAAACTGCCTGTCTGTCACAACCCTAATATTGGGAGCAATAAAAAGAAGAACAGATGGAGTAGAGTTTGCTGTAGTGAATAGTTCAACTTTGACTTGCGTTTTCGCCAGCAATGGTGCTCGTTACCGTATGACCCAATACATGAACAAGTGGGCTTTGATTGGGTTTGTTAAAACGAGCAATAAATGATTTTTAATGTACAATCTAAACTGTCAAGAGCCTTTATCACTATTATTATTGTTGTTATTATTATTATTATTATTATTAATAATTATTTATTTATTTATTATAATGAATGACCCCATGGACTGTACAATCTAATTACATAATCACAGGCACACTTACATCAGGGGCTATTATCACCTTGTCTTTGTACTGTGATATTCAAGTTCATTGTAAAAATAAAAAGTTGTGTACTAAATATCGATGTTGATAACACCAACACTACTTACCCCGACATTGTCATGACGGAACTGCAATTCCCGACATCTTCATGTTCCCGACTGTTGAAAAAGCTGACTTACATCTATTTCCACCGATCCACACAACGGCATACACAATGACTTAATTTGTAAAGGCGACACTATTGGTGTTGTTAAGGGGGCAATGCAAGTACGTGCCAACTGGACAATGTAGAAGGATAAGTAGAAAAGCATTGTCCATCTGGCACGTACTTGAATTGCCCCCTTAACAACACCAATGGCGTCGCCTTTACAACTGACGTCATTGTGTGTGCCGTCCTGTGGATCGGTGGAAATAAATGTAAGTCAGCTTTTTGAACAGTCGGGAATATGAAGATGTCGGAAATCACAGTTTCGTCATCACAATTGCGTGGTAAGTAGTGTCAGTGTTATTGTAGTCGTAAAAATGACTACCACCAAAAATAAAAACCAGGCAGAATAGTTACATTTGGAATGAAGCCCTTCTTTCTTCTCGCAGGTAGGACTCACACAGACTATTCACTCACCTGGATTCTGGCGGCTGCTTTTCCTCTCGTCTTTCTCTGTTTTGCTCTCCTGCTCTACAAGTATAGACACAAACTATCATCATTGGTCAGAGGACATCAGCGGCAACAAACAATCGCAGGTAAAGGCCAGCAGAAAGGTAACTATTTCAAGTTTGGTAAAGCCGCCAAGAAAATTTTTATATGCTGCGGTGGATGGACGACTTGAAGAGGTGAATTGTTCTATTGCTTCATTCCTTAGTGTCTAATGCTTATGTTGGATTTCATATTTTATAAACAATAATAATATTATAGGAGATAGTGCTCTCCCTATTGCCAAATATATGGATATTAGAAGTCACAGAGAAGTTATCTGGTACTTATATTGAGGTCACATTCCAAGATGCCTTAGAATACATATATATATATATACCTTATGGGGAGCATTATTCCTTATTCCTAGTACACACTAAATCAGTGACATCAGACCTCACTGTTAATAGTATACACATATTATTTACAGGAGTTGGCACCAATATCGACATCTCTTTTTGTATCATAATATCATTATTATTACTATTATTAATATTAGTAAATTACCTACTTATAAATACACTAAAGGGTTTTATGTTGTTGTTGCTGTGTTACAGGTCAACAAATTGACTAAATACAATTTTCTCATTTTTCTTTTTTTGATCAGACTCTGACGGACAGCTCAGAGCAGAAGAAGATGTGAATTACACATATATTGATATCAATTGTTTGAAGAAAGGTCAGCCATATTCATGTCTATATTACTATTACCAAAATGTAGTAGGTGAGACACTGCTGAAACAAAGAGGAGACAGTCAGGAGAAAGACCTAAGCACGCAATGTAGCAAAGTTAAATGTTAGCTCAGGGATTGAGTTGCCTTACGATATTTCTGGCCAGACAGCAGCAGAGGAGTAACTTCCTGCCTAGAAAGTAGCTGCTTGCCTAAACAGACACACAAACACACTATTATTCTGCTCAGCTGTGAGATGGATTCGCAGCTGAGTAGATATGGTTCTGTCATTTCTACTCCAACATCGACATAATTTCATAGCAGCACACACCCACCTCCTCGTCATTTACGGACAGAGGAAGGGATGTGTGTAAGAATTTGTGTACTTCCTGCTTTTACCTTGCACAGTAAAAGCAGTGGAGGGGGGCAGGCATCCCTTCCTGCAACTCATGTACATAAAGCTGCAGCTCCCTGTCACGGATATGTTGGGATTGTGTTACACAGGTGACCTCTTTACCATGTGGCACTCTCCCAATGTATCAAGTTACCTTATCAAAGCTCTGTAGCATCATGTCATCTCAATCCTGCTCCTCTACTCACCACCTTATAATGTGTGCAGTAAGAGAAGCGGCGGAAGCGTAGATGGATGGTTGGGGTAAGGGTGGTGGCTTGGGTGAAGGGGGATAATGAAGGGTGGTAGTGGAGGGATCATTTCCTTGAGTGAGGGACTGATAAAGGGAGATTATGGAGGGGAATGGTGAGTTATAATGGAGATGGTGGTGTCAAGATAAATAACAGGAGTGGGGGCATGGAGAAAAGGGAAATGGTCTCAATAAGGAGGGATAGTAACATAGGTGTTGAAGAGGTATCGTGGGGGGTGATGAAGAGGGATGTAGTTATGGTGACAAAGAGAGATCATGATGGGAGAAGATGGGGTGATAATAAGTATAGGGGTAATGATGAGGCATGGTCGGTAGACAATGAAGGGGGATGTGGAGAATGATAAATAAAAGGGGCGGTGGTTGATGAAGAGGCACGGTGGGGACATGATGGGGTCATGAAGCATTCCAGGGGTGGTGAAGATGGATTGTGTGGCATTGATGAAGATGGATAATAGCGGGGTTGAGTGGTGGTGGTGGTAAAGAACTGAGATAATGAAGATAAGTGATGAGAGGATGATGAATAACAGGGGTGGAGAGTGATGAAGGGGGTTCAAACAGGTGGATATTTTGGAGATAGTGGTGGTTGATGAATAACCGCTGTGGTTTGATTGATAACTTGCAGTGTTGTAGGGATGATAAAGAGGGATGGTCAGAGGGTGATAAATTAGAGGAAAAGGAATTACAGGGGACGATGATGAAGTCTTTGTGGAAAATGAGTTGCAGTAAAGTGGAAGGTCACTGAAATAAAGAAATCACCCCCTTTGTTTCAGGCAGCCTCTAAGGAGTTGTCAGAGTCCAAGGGGCGGGGAGTAACCAGATCCAAAGCAAAGATCAGAATTGTCAACGATCCAGAAGGTAGTCAAGTCCAAAATAGGGTCAGAATAGGCATGGATCCAGAGAGCAGTTAGGTCCAAAGCAAAGGTCAGAACCAAAACCTAGGCAAGAAGCCATGAAAGCAGGAGTTATACAGAAACAGCGTGCCATCATCATCATCAGCAAGGAGCCAATCAGGAGGCTTCTAGTGAATAACTTGATGCAGTATGCACACATGATCGTACTGCACTGCCTGGCTGCGCTGAGATGTGTCCATGGCAACCAAGTAGCCGGGTAAAGGAGGAGGCTCAAAGTGAGGGCGTCAGCACTCATAACATTCTTTAAGCTTGAAAAATTATTTGAATTGGAAAACTTACATTGCATTATAATCAAGTGCAGTGGATAGGTCTTGATGGGGCTTACAGGGAGCAAAATTCTATCTAGAGAGTACTGCGAGTGCTATACTCAGATACTATAAATGTTGATAAGTATACATAAACTTATTATTATCTTTATTTGTGTTTTAGACTCCCCAGCTCCCAAAACTGGAAATGTGAGTATTTGTGTGATACATTTATATTATTTGAAGTCTATTGTCTGTGTCTACAAGAAACTGTTGTTTCAGTCGAATCATCTGCAGCATTTCACTGCTCAATAAAACTACTCCCAAGTGAGCAAAGTTGCCTTTAATAAGCGGAGCTATATACTGGAAAATCACTGTTCAGATTACAGAAAAAGAAACAACACATAGCTCCCAACATTTAAAAAAACAAATCGGGTCAACTTGAGTCTCTCCCATGCTTCATCTGAACCATGTCCCTATCCTTCAAAACCACGCCCAGATCTGACCAACCTCATGAAGCCGCACCCACTTTCTGACAGGGCGTGGGCCTCACCAAAATTGGGGCTATTGCTAGGTATGAAGTGTGATTATTTGATCATTTCATTAGAATGAAAGTGGTTTGGTGTGTGTTTGTGCGTAATTTCTCTTTATACTTATACAAAGAGATTGATTTGACTGGTCAAACATTTGCTCTCCTTTATTAAGTCATAAAGGAGGGCAAAGCATAAAAAAGGAGTAACTTTGCACCTGGGCAAAACCATGTTGCATTGGAGCGGGAGGGGGAGGCATAAATTTAAAAAGTGGGGACATATTTATAGTTAGGGTAGGACATGTCCCAGATCGACTTTAAACGTCAATGTAAAAATAAAGCAATCAAATATTTTTGTGCTGCATGAAAAAACAGCCAGTATTAAACTTATGTACAAAATGATAAACTAATTTGCACCCCTTGCAATGTAACATGGTTTGTCCCGAAGAACAGTTACTCAGTTTCTTGCCTTGCTCTCCTTAATGACTCAGGCACATTGTGCGTAGAGGTCATAAAGAAAGGACTGAGTGTGAGGTCTCCGGGCATGATCAAAATAGAAGTTTGATCCTCTGAAGCTCTTCTCTAATCAGTGACTGTGAGATTGGACAGATATAAAACTGATTGTAACATCATGTTAGTTTAGGCAAGTATAATATAACCAAACACAGAAAATGCTCAGCAATGTACCAGCATTAACATTTGGCAAAAGACATTTGTACTTTAAGTTCTAGTCCCATTTATGTCTCCCATCTTATGTGAATTTGAGAGATATAGGCGATGACTAAGAGTTTTATAACTATACTGTATTTTGTTTCTCTAACAGGACGATTATTCTATTATATATTCACTTGTGACACAAGCAGCCACCATTGAAACCACAAACAGCTCATGAACCTCCGACTATGAAATAATTACGTTTTATTTTAAACTGTTACATCTGCGATGGATTTCTCCGGATAAGATGTTATATTGTACTGTGTCGATGACAGCCTTCATGTCATGTGGGTGCAACTGCGACCTCAAGTACAATAATGTGGACAAACTTAAGAGAAAATGATTCACATATTTTAAAAGATCGATACAATATATATTGGGACAAAAATACTGGAACAGTGTTTTTTGGGCAGGTATGTTTGTCCCAGGTTTCTGACCTACATGTATTAAATACCCCAGGAAATTGTATTTAAACGGCTTGTTAAGGATTTTTGGCCTTTGGGAAAAACTGGCAAAGGGTTCTTGGGGTATGGATGGAAAGTGAGGGCGGGTTCCATCTATTAGGCCCCATTTCAGGTCTTCTAGGCCTCCCTCCTGAGGACAGGCTGATTAGCACTTGCATCTGTGTGAGGGTGTTTAATAGCAGTCAGGTTAGACAATCACTACTCTGCGTGGGGGAAGGGACTGCAGAGTCTCTATAAGAGAGAGCCTGATATTTGGTGTGACCAGACTATGCGTGCTGGAACTTCTAATGTTTTCTGATTGAAAGGGAGGAACAACTTGTTTTTAGTTGCCGGAGAGGCAAGGTGTTTGCTTTGAAGTTTTTCCTTATTGTTTTTGCTTAATAAAACTGGCTGAGGCCAGTTGTACCAAAACATTGGTCTTGATGTGATTTCTCGGCTGTTGTACCCTACCATCTACCCCAGGAGATGGCAACTGTTCCCCTAAACCTGGCTATATATGTGTGTGTGTGTGTGTGTGTGTGTGTGTGTGTGTGTGTGTATATATATATATATATATATATATATATATATATATATATATAATATATATAAGCCTAGCAGCGTGTGTTAGTGTGTGGAAAAAACTATTTTCTCAGAAAGGGCTCATCCAATTGACCTGAAATTTGGTATACTGACATTATTTGACAAAAAAAATATAATAGCGAAGTCAGTTAACTTCCATCATCCCCCCTTCCCCCCGTGGGAGGGGTCATAAAGGCTAAATTTACCAGTTGAGGGCTCAAACTCTTGACCGTGTGGGTATTTATTTACCAGAGCCTGTGTTTGGTCATGGACAATTGTATGTCGCATTTTCACGAGTACGAAGAAGCAGTGATGTGAAAGTGCAGGTTATAAATACTGCCCTTCAAGGAAGACTGATTGAGCACAGCAATAAGGTGTTTAGCAGAAACGTTGTGTATCGAGAGGTTTTAGAACAGTAAGACAATGGAGAATAGCAAAGGATGTGGCGATGAAGATGAAGTATGAGGTGATGGAGAAGAATGATGAGGTGGTGACATGTGGACAAAACCATGTTAAAAAATGGCGCTTACGTCGGGAAGTAACGCTCTTCCCCTGAGGAGACCTGGCCTAGCCCCAAATGCAAGACAAGAACCTTTTTAACACCTTAAGTAGCTTGATTTGACTAGAATGCATAAGTATCATGCACGGGTTAACTTGTATATATATATATATATATATATATATATATATATATATACACACACTGAACCTGTGGTCATGTGATTGTTAACCAGAGCCACGCCCGTTAATCAGCTCAGCTATGCATGCACGCTCAACTTTTTGCCAGGCTCCGCTTCCATTCACAAAACCAGCTGCCCAAAGGCAAATAGTGGGGATGCCCCTTCCTTTCTGCCATGTTTGCCTTGATACATAGGCTCCACAGAATACATTTATAAACTTTATATGATCAGTTATATAGTTCTTACATGTAATTTGGTTATATTCATTTGTATCGTAAAAAATCACCAATCACTTAAAAGTAGTTTTTATATGATAAATTTATAATGATTTATTGATATTTTCTTAATTTGTAGATAAAGCAATCAATATGGAATAGACATGATTTACAATACCGACAATAAACACATATCTGGGAAATAGGTTCTGAGTTTATATACATGCATTTGTTCAGGCAAATCCACATTTTGCAATGACAAATTGCCCTTTTCACCGGTAGAATTTGGCCTTAAGAGTACCCAGTCCTACCCCAAACACAATACAACATAGAATGAATTGACTTTTGTTGTTCCCTCTGTTTATAGACTGTAAATCTCCAAATGTGGATTTAAAAACACAGGTGTGATACATATGTCCAACGTTTACATGATCGACATCTATATGGTCAACACAATCATATAGACAGGGTTGGAAAGTCGACAATAATGACATCAACGGTATTGTTAGGTGGACAATTCGGTCATGTGTTGACCGTGTAAATTGTTGACCTAATAACGCTGTCGACTTCTGAGTTGTCAACCTAATGTTGTCGACTTTCTGAATGTCGACCAAATGAATGTCTAGCTCTCGACCACATACCAAATTCAAAATGTGGAATAATATTCCACATAATGTCGGCGCTAAGGAGCAAACTCAATTTCCTGGAAATTATGAGAATTATGAATATGTGTTATTTTCTGTTTGCTATTCTTTAAACGCAGCATATGTCGTGATCTCCTATTCTCGCTTTGACCTCAATATTATGTTATATTTTCACTGCGATTTGTATTTCTGTAATTTTTTAAAGAAGATTTTGAAGGAAAAGATATGTTTGCAGGAGCATCATGTTCTCAGGGGGCATTCTGAGATGTTTACAAAGAAGATGCAAAATAAAACCAATAAACAAGAACACAGCGCAACAAAGTACAAAAAGATAAAAATAGGCCAAAGCAAGACGAAGAACTAAACAAAAAATAGAGCAAACAGATTATTGGGGTTTTTTTGGTGTTTTTTTTAATAACAGTCATGTACCAGAGGATCTTGCTCTTTAAAAACCAGTGGAGGAGGCAGAAAACCATGCAGACAAACCCGGTATCATATATATATGAGTAGTTGCCACCAATTCCCTGGATGAACTGAGATATCCAACTGAGACGTACACTCCTGCCTTTCCGACTACCCACTGTAGACACCTGACACGGAAAGATCCTATCCCAGGGACTCCAACCCCACCAGCATATTATTTGAACCCAGATAATGACCTGGATAAGCTGTCCACCTGAAGAGTCAGTCATTGAGCAGAGTGATAGCTGTACCTGGGTCCCTGGGACTAATACACTGGGATTCCCTGCCTCTCCTCGCATTGGGAACCAGGCATTCCCTCTCTCTACAGATGGGAGCCTGAAGGATCCCCAGCTTGATTGCGATGACATCAGTTCTAAGGACCCAGGGCCTCCAAGGTGTAACACCACACTGTGGAAAATCCCCTGAGATCCTGAATTCACTGCACTCTATGTGTTGCCTCATCTCAGCTGGTGCATTATTCCAGTACACCCGGCACTTATTAAGCAAATTCCGGGGAGTGTCAGGCTCTTAATTTGACTCTTCCCCCCTCCCCACGTCCGTATGCTACAGACTGCTACCAAGTGGTTTGGAATCCCCTCGGCTCAAATTATGAAGGCTTCCTGTGTCATACTCAACCTTTAGTTTAAGGCCAGTTGTCTTACTTCTTACAGTATCCAGATCAGTGCAAAACTGCACCAGCCTGCTGCTGCAATCTTGAAATTATTGCTCATTCATAGTGTTATTTGTCCTTTTGTCTGTGCCAGCAAGCCCGGCAGCTGATCGCACAATATATAAAGTACTCAGAGGGTCCGTAGCATTGAACGTTTCCCATTCATATTAAAAGTACTACTGTTGCCCTCAAGGGGTCATTGAAGATATTACAGCTATTCCCTTGGGTATTATATGTAGAGCATAATTATACTGGCTCTTCTGTGATGATACTGCCATGAAGTGGCCATTTCTGTAATTGCTGTAGTCAGCCACACAGTCTACTTGAAAATTATTTAACCATAGTACAGCTTAATTATATTTTCTATATTTAGCCCTTAACTGATAATATGAACTGAGATTTTTCAGGGGGAAAGGGTCGACAACATCCCTACTTATACTCCTAACTAGATAACTCTGTTCTGAAGGTGACCTTTAATTGTGAGGTACTCATTCTCTCCATGGGCAAATAGTAGACGCCTTCACAACAGAGGAAGGCTGCTCAAGGCAATATGCAACAAATCCTCAAGAATCCTTCCATCATCAATTCATCAACGCCATCTGGCACCTTACAATCACAATACCTGGTGGAGGAAGAGTCTCTACTGAAATGGCTTCCCAATTAGGAGACAGGGCAGATATTAGCGTGATTCTCCAACACATCAAGTTCCTGTAGACCAAACAGGATATTCTGGCCTTAGACCGGAATTTGCAAGAAACTGTGTCATCAGCTATATTGAACTTCCATGCAGATCTGTCTACTCGTGCCGAAATGCTTATAGCCCTGGAGGAGGGAAGGGATGTCTCTACTGATTGCATCACAATGCTCCGGGGGGTAAATGTATCAAGCTGAGAGTTTTCCGGCGGGTTTGAAAACCCAATCAGATTCTAGCTGGCATTTATTTAGTACATTCTACAAAATGATAGCTAGAATCTGGTTGGTTGCTATAGGCAACATCTTCACTTTTCAAGCCCACTGGAAAACTCTCAGCTTGATACATTTACCCCCAGGAATCTTTCATGCGCCAAGCCACAGAATCTGTAGACTAGAGAAGATGATCATGACAATAGGGGCCAGTGCAATAATCTCCAAATTTGAGGGATTCCAGAAGATATTCCCCCTCAAGACTTGTGGATGTCCTCACAAAAATGTTTAAGGAAGTTCTGTAACAGAATCCTAATGCCAAAATAATATTTGAAAGGGCATCCAGAGCTTTAGTCCTGAAGACTCTAACTCTGAGCGACCCAGAGACATTATATGCAGGTTTAATTATCATTCCCAAAAGATAGAGATTATATGGAAGGTGAGGAATCTGGATGGGATTGACTTCGACAGACACAAGCTTCAGGTGTGACAGGACCTCTCTTGGCACACCGTGCAACAATGGAGAAACCTGAAATCTCTCACAGAAGATCTGTAGAGACATAAAGTCAAATATCACTGGGGGGCTTCTCACTTGCAATAGCAATCAATCTATTCTAAACATCTACAAGTTCTTTTCTACTTTACATTCTCCAAAAATCATCCTGCAAGAATGACACAATTGGTCTACTCACCTCCTGCTTCACTCTATTACACAATGGGAGAAATTGTGGAAAGTTTGCAATTCGCATAGAAGCCCCAAGGCCTTGACATACGGCAACCTTAAGGGTGGCACTTGACTTTGCACCACCTCTTACCTATCTGCTGATGTTTTTAAGGTTCCCCAGGTAACCATATTTAACAAAGTTGATTTCTAATTCTTTATCAGTTCAGATTTAAGTTGTCATAATGTTACTCTGCTACTAAGAGCAGGTGATGTTTTAGTTTAAGACCTTTTGATAATCTGTGAACTGTGTCCTTCTCTATTCCCCAACTCAAGCTCAGTCCAGTATGTTACAAACATTTCTGATAGTGGATTATCTTCTCTTATTAACCCGGTCATTGATTGTTGCTCTCAATCTAGTCTTGGTTTGAGAGCAATGTGTCCCTTTAATTAAGGGACACATTGTAATGGCTCACACTGGAAACCTAGATAAACATTTATAAAAGGCGTGTGAGAGGTCTTCATGCATAGCAAGCCGCCATTCCTGCGTCAAGCGATATTCTCACAGGTACTCAGATTTTATTATTATTGTTATTACCATTTATTTATATAACACCACTAATTCCGCAGCGCTGTACAGAGAGCTAACTCACATCAGTCCCTGCCCCATTGGGGCTTATAGTCTAAGTTTCCTAACACACAGACAGACAGACACACACACACACACAGACTAGGGTCAATTTTTTAGCAGCCAATTAACCTACCAGTATGTTTTTGGAGTGTGGGAGGAAACCGGAGCACCCTGAGGAAACCCATGCAAACACAGGGAGAACATACAAACTCCTCACAGATAAGGCCATGGTCGGGAGTTGAACTCATGACCCCAGCACTGTAAGGCAGAAGTGCTAACCACTTAGCCACCGTGCTGCCCCCAGGACTTAAACTCAGAGTAGTAAAATATTATCTTTGGAAAAGGTAGTGATTAGGTATGGAGACTGGGAGTACAGTACACCAGGCAGTATACAGAAAGCAAACCAATAAAGAAGCAAATGGTTGAGGGCAGGCAGAGTACAGGGATGGTCCTGAAACAAGCCAATGATTAAGATGGGCTTCAGACAGAGAATATCCAGGGACAGGCAAATGGTCAGACAACAGGAAGTCATTATGTATAGAATCAACAAACACAAGGCTTCACGAGGCGCAGGCACAAATGCAATAACCAGCCCTGAGGCTAAGCCCTCCCTGCTATTTAAAGTAAATCAAAACCAATCAGGAGACTATGGAGGGATGCTTGCTGCAGGAAATAGGAAAATGTACAGAAAACAAAGACGCAAGTGTAAATATTTATTAGTTTATTTTAATTAAAATAAAAGCACCCCAAAGCCTTCCTTGACTTGGCAAAATAAAAAAAAAAACTTAAACCCTTATACTAGCTCCTAAGAGCTCCCGGTTCTTTAACTCAAGCCCTGATGTGGTTCGATTTGTATCGGCGTGGAATTACGCTCTGCCTAAGCGTTACCTGCCATATGTAGACAGACAGAACAGACTGCAGGATACGCACATACATATGTGCAATATAAAGTCATATCAGAACACATGCAAAAAATATTTTTGTAAAATAAATGAACAATAAATAAAACTATAATTATGAATAAAAATGAGTTTTACAATTTTTTTATTTTTTTTTGCAATGTATACATAAATCACGATGTTCTTAATGCGTACAGTACATACAATGCGGTTTTATGTTCTCTTATACATACACATGTTCTTTGCTATTTAGTGGTACAAAGACGATACCGTGGCAGACATCACGATCAGTCGGCACTTACACCTGCCTTGTAGCTGGTGCAAATGGTACGGCTGAAATCAGACTTACTTACTAGAAGACAGAAATTGAATCAGCCTCATCTGCATCAGAACCCTCTCAGCGCGCCCTTACTGTAAATTGCCTAAGTTTGACCACCCTTTCCTGTCCCTGTTTCGCCCTTCAAGTTGTAGACAAGTCTTTAGTGTCATTTGTGCTTAGACATGAATTCATTAAGATCAGCTAAATTAATAACTAAATAACTGAGGTTTTCGTTTCGGACACCCCGTGGGTAAACACTTCTCTGGACACTTCCCAGTATGACAGATTTAAAAGTCCTAATACTGAAAGGTCTTTTTAAAAATGACAGGAAGAGAAAAATCTGGGAATGTTAGCTGATAAGAACATTCCAGTCATTGACACAAGGGCTCAATCTAACACCTGGATTTATGACCCGCTACTTGGACACACTTCACACCCCACAGCAAAATCTCTGAACTCATAGTACTTTTACTCTTTCATCCATAATGAAAACCTTAGTTTTATTACTTTAGCTTATCGTAATGATATATCCCCCCCCTGTACAAATTTATTGATATAACAGCTCTTAAATGTTGTGCCGTTTCTTAGTCATTCATTTGTAAAGTTGCCTGATGAAGGGGCCTCTGTGCTCTGAAAGCTAGCAAATATAATAATATTTTTTTGGGTTAACCAATAAAGGTATCACTCCTATAATACTTTTATATTTTTTGACACGGAAGCATTTAACATCACAAAGAGCCTTAGTAAGAAGTCTTAACATAAATACATTCAGCAGTTTCTGGCGAAGCAGTCTGTTGATCTAGAAGAAACTATCTCCACTTGCTCGATGGCTAGGCATGCTCAGTAAGCCCCGTACAGTTTGTTCTGTTTCTCATTTTGATAGTGAAAGTTTTAATGAGGCCTCCAAGATTTTTTTCTTGCCATGGGTCCCCCATACATTCTAATATGTCCTTTTCATTTCTTAATGAAATGTAAATAGTCCAGTCTTATTGGAAGATGGTTGGGGCATAACCAGAGAAGTGGGTGTGTTTGGTCTTACCATGGCAGGGTTTAGTTAGCTCAAGGCACTATTGCGGTGATTAGGGGCGGGCTAATTTTTTTAGCCTGCCCCTGATCAAATGTTAGATTAAGAGAACGCTAAAGTTACTTATGTTTAATCTTGGCTTAGTCTGACCTTGAGTGACCGTGTCATCTGCTCTATGATGTTATTTAGAAGATGGCCTTGAGTGAAAGGCTAATTTTGCCCCCAAAAATTTGATTCAAATAATTTAAATAAGGAAACAACATGGGAAGCTAATCTCTATCATTAAACATGTAAATAATCAGCAAAAAGTTACATTATTTAAGGGACAGGGTTTTGCAGAAGATGGGAAGGACTTACACTAGATATATATAACAGTCTGCAAGTGTATTGATGTCCAATTACCAGTCATAGCTAAGTACCATCTAAAGGTCATTTCTAAACACAGAAAAGTGCATTGCAAATATAAAAATCAGAAAAGCGTGTGCATGCCACAGCTTCTAAAATACTACATTTTCCTTTTACCACCCCTTTCCCCTAAAAAGACCCTCACCTTGCCATGATCACCTGATGTGGTATGCAGGACACACCTCCCTACAGTACCGGCACTCGGTACAAAATTCCTAACTGTTTGGATTTCATAACAGTCCTCTAAAATAGGGACTGTCCTTCCTTAATCGGGAGAGTTTGAATGATTTTGTGTAGTATTTTCTTATAGTCTATTGCTTGTGAAATTATTTTGTGGAAGACTAAATTTCCCAATTAACAATACCAGCTAATACCTAAGTGCTCTAAGGTAATGAACAAAAATGATAATTTTTAAGTTTCAAGAGTCAAGCCAGAACCTAGAACCTGTCCTCATAATACATGTGTTAATCTCTCTATAGTGTCAGTTATTTATCTTATATATACTGTACGTATTAATGCCAAACACTCAGAATAATAGACAACACTAAGCATAATAAAAATTCTAAAAAAAAAATGTAAAAGCTTATAAAAAGAGAAAAAAGTTTGAAAGTTATTTTAACTAAAAATAAATAGTGGGGTTTCTCCAAATCTTGCCTTGTACATATATATATTTTGGCATGTTTGTTTAGTAGGGAGCTCCATTTTCCACTGAAGAGTTATAATCTATTTTATGATGATATATGCTTTGCATCAATTTGTTATTTTATGCTTTGTTTGTGTTCCAGCTGGTAGCATTAATTTTGGAAAGTTGGACAGTTTATTAATATTTTTGATGTTTTAAGGTCTCCCAGCAGGGGTCAGTGTTCGACTTATGAATCCCTGACAATCTCTTGGTCAGAAGCTATTCATTAATTCATAGTTGCTGTTTCCTCTGCTGTCTAACCAAATTGCACTTGTCATTAATGGCTATCTATAATTGCTATTTATCTTCTACCAGACATGTATGTCTGTTCTCTGTTTGCACCTGGTTCTGTATTTTCATCGGTATGGCCAATAAGTCGCAATGTTGTCTCTTGATCTTGCAATTCTCTCTCTATGTCATGTTGTATTGTCCATTCATTCTGTTTTTCAGCTGCCTCGTCATTCCACTGAAACACTGTCTCTTCTTCTTGTTGTAATGCAGTCTCCACATTCCTCTGTTTCTTCCTTAGATTATATTTACCTATAAGCGTAAAAATAAAGCCCTTTACTAAGTGCTGCCTCTTTGTCATCAAAGATCTCTAGAAATCATTCATTCACTCATTCATTCATTCCTTCATTCATTCATTCACTCATTCATTCATTCCTTTATTCATTCATTCACTCATTCATTCATTCCTTTTTAGATTTTGCTTCAGTGCTACATGTTAGTAGCTACAGAAAGGTCCACACTGTGGAATAACTATACAAAGCTGTAAGAATTTATGTTAGTTCATGCATGCCAACATATTGCACCTCTTCTTGATCCTGGAGTGCAATACTTACTCCCATGACCATGCCAACAATATAAAACCTGGTGAAAAATAACTATTTCCTATTGTTTTTCTCAGGCAAGGTGCGCATCACAAATAATTTGTAATGTGCGCCTAATTGCCCACCGAGCACTTCAAGGTGCAAGTCTACATTATCTTCGAAGATACACCCTTAAACTAAATGTTTGTAGGTCAGCTGAAAAATCTGAAAGTACTCACAGGAGGAAGAAAGCAAACATCACTTCAAAGACTTTAAGACCACCCCTTAACTAATTCTAAATTATTGCTCAAAGTTATTATAAATATAGGGATAAGACCCGATCTTCAACTTATCTGAACTGGCTTAGCATGCAAACATTTTTGTGCGGATATTTGGCTATTCTGCAAAGCAGGAAATGCCTCTGAGAATGCACCTACTTCATCCTTTTATATCATTTTAATAATATCGCCAACAAAACCAAATCTCAATTTTGCACGCGTATGCAAATGTAAGCTCAGTTGTGCACCTAATTTGCACATAGCAGTGAAAACTCCTCTCCTTTGTTGGTGCAAACAATTGTATCTCTATAATTACTAACATCTTAGCCTACAAATCCATGCGCTTCCCCACCAGTCGAGATGCGCTTGCACATAGGACCCATATTCATGACCGTTATTGTGACCTACGTTCTTCACTATTTGCCACCTGTTCTGGGTGAAGGTATGAAGGCACACATAAATGTGTTTTATGCCCAATGGCATTCCTTGTTATACTGTGAGCCTACAATGCTCTCTACCTCCTCTATGCAAACCGTGGAACATACATGGAATTCATAAGATAATTTACTGCGAGAGAGTCGCTCAATTATATCACCATACAACAGCTGCAATATGAAATCTTCAGTATTCTTAACAGGACATTTGTCTAGGATATGTAGAAGTGCAGAGTCACTTTCACATTATGCACACAGCGTACTAAAGCACCAGTATCTGGCTCTAACACTGGTCGCCTCTCAGCTGTAAATGACACCTGGGTGGGAGTCTAGTGATAGGAGATGCCTACTAAAGTGTTTGGTCACCATCCATGTGGCCCCATGGGGCCCCTTCTGCAAATGTAGAAACTATGGTAGTCTGTCACTGGTAATGCCACTACTTGCATATACAATATGTTTCCAGTTGAAAAGTGTATTTTCTTTGGGTAACGCACACTATTGATTTATACTCAGAATCATGTGCTTGGACGTCTAATAAGATATTTAAGTATATTTAAGTTGGGATGATCTTACCTGAGTGTCTGGTGTACAGGTAAACACAGAGCATGGTGGAAATAAACGCAACAACGAGGGAACCCGCAATGTATAGGATGATTTTACCACTGTACACTCCAAAGTCTGTACCTGTAGTAAGAGATAATGCACTTATCAGAAGATTCTGTTATCTGGGTAAGGGAGATAGACATTGACCTGGGATTGTACTTTATGGGGGGTTTTTTATATTGGAAAAAAATGAAATTGGAAAGCATATATGAAAATTGGCATACAAGTATTCATGAGAATCCCCAGTATATTTCAGGTATAGTTTTTCCCAGTATCTGTCATTATATATGTTTTATTATATTCTAATTTATAATGGATGTTGTCATTTTTAATACAGCTTATTAACCCTGTATAAGGTTGCTGTGGATTATTATGGTTGTAACTCAATGGCATCCAGACCTTCTGGGTCCAATTTTTCACTTAGTTGAGCATACCTGCCAAAATCCCCGAATGGTTATCCAGAATAAAAGTAGACTACATGACCAGATTCACTCAACCAATGCCCAAAAACCTAAAACGCGTATCACAGGATGTATTCATGTTTAATTATGTTGTATCTTAAGGGGGTAAATATACCTTTACTCTACTCAACAAATGCTTACTCTCCTCAGTCCTGCTCTCCAGGGACAAGGGGCCCCAATTCTAAGATCAGCACAAATTTGGTACCGTTGAGTTTTGACACACACACACACGTAGTACGGAAATGCATATATTATGCAACAAAAATTTACGTATGCCCCGCTTTAAATGAGGCCATATATATGGCCTCCTTTTAACTTCAGTTAGGATACATGTGATGTGATATGTCTTTGATCAGTACAACCATGTTTTGCTATAGTGACATCCTTTGCTGGTGTCTATGTTATGGCCACCACTGGTCACAAGATAGGTATGAAAGAGATTTTCACCTATAGCAGCCACCTTTTCCATAGAGAATGATATTCCCATGGTACTCAGATGCCCCCCAAGACTTAAGCTCTGGTTTGTTAAAGTTTATCTTTGGTGCCAGGTAGACAAGAGATTTAGAGTTTGGTAGTAACTAATGGATAGAGATATAGTACAGCAGGCAGAGTACACAGGAATAACCCAGGAGAAAGCAAATGGTCCAGGCTAGTGGCAGCCGTAGACAAGCCAGAAGGTCAGAGTGGGCATCTAGCAGAGATTGTCCAGAAACACGCCAATGGGCAGCAAAAGTAGACCATCCAGTAAACAGGCAACAGGCTGAAAAGTATTCAATAGAACAGCAGGTAATGAGGGGCAGGCATAGCGCTATAACCAGGAGACAGGCTAAGCCTTCTATGCTATTTAAACTAATGAGGCCCTTTGGGAGTGAGCCCCCTCACAGTAATAGGTGAATGCAGTCACATGACTGCAGTCCACGGATAGAGCATCCTGACTGCCTGGCAACCAGCCGGGAAGAAAGGGCAGAGACACGGCGGCCAGACATAGGAAGCAGCGCCCCAGTTGTTTAGCAACAGCCAGGACGAAGAATCAGTATGAGCCATCGCGAGTAATGCAGCAGCTCATAACAGTCTATGATTGTAGCGTTATATTTCATTGGGTATATAAAAATACCAAAATCTCCTGGAATGTTAGATTTCATGTAGCCAATATAAGTAAAGGGGACTTCTTTCCTGCTGATGATTTCTGTTACTTCCACTAACAATTGTAGATATAGTGATCTGACCAAGAGAGAGGATCTCTAGAAAGCTTGTCTTGGAAAATAAAGTCCACAAAAAAACTATCACCAAATACAAATACTACAGTCTCAACTTTGTATATTTCTGACTCCCATCTAAGTCATTCTTTAAATTTATTGTCACAGTCCTCAGTCCAGTTTGGTAACTGGTTGTCTCCACTGGGAGAGTCAATTCAATTACAATAAGCAAGAAGGTTGGTTGGAGCTCATAACTATACCATGGAGAAGGTGTCAAGACATATTCTGGTTGGATACAAATGTGAAAAATAAATCTTTAATTACCTTGTTGAAGTGAACAGGTGGGTGATGGCGTGATGGATGTTTGCTCCTGACTGACCGGATTGGTTACTGTGCAAGTAAAGGACACATGCCAGGCAGAGGAGTTCCAGAGAAACTTAAGAATGTGGTTGTCATCCAGCAGGTTGTGGGTTATATTCAGAGGAATACCCTGACTATCCTGAATCATCCAGCTGTATGTCACATTGGTCCCCACCCTTGTAACGCAGCTTAGAAATACAGAACAGTCTGTTCTGTCCCTCAACATAAAGACTTGGACTTCTGGCTTGGCCACTGCTTCTAGAAGAGAGACATAGACAAAGCATGTTAGCCTTATAACACTCATACTAATATCAATATTAAATGACTAATTAAAAGCCTGTCAAAGTGACGGAAAAAATATAAAAGTAATATCATGTTGGACCCTTTTGGAACCAATTTGACTTTACCCTTGTGGCAGCATTGATTGAATGACTTAGTTAGATGACTTCTGAGTCGCAAAATGCTTAGTGTGGCAAAATTCAGAAATACTGTTCATGGAGCCACAGTTATGAGAATTAATATTTGGGTCATCAAAGTTACCGACATCAAAAATGGCAAGGAATCTTGATTGCTGACTTTGTAGACGTTGACGTGATATTACCTCTGTCCTGTTCGCTCTTCGATTGTTTTCCCTGTGATGAGCAATGACGATCATGATCACGTTCTCTTTGGTCATCAGTCATAGTTTGTCGTCGGGCTTTATCCCACTCCTCCTTTCGTCTTTTTGCTGCTTCTTGCTGTGCAGTTACACCCACAGCAGACATTTGCCTTTCAGGTGGCCTCACAATTACACTTTGTTACTTAAATTAAATAGTATGTTCCTATTAATTTAACACTAAGTACAAATAAAACGAATGGCTAGAAATTTTAGTCAATTTGTAACTGCCACATAAAAACCTAAATATACCAAACAAAATAAGGCCAAGAAATGAGGAAAAATCTAGTTATTAGGAATAGTCAAGTACACAAGAGTCATTTGCAAATATTTTACCAAATATATATATATATTCAGTATTGCAGACCATGGACCTGTTGCAGTCAAACAAAATTTGAGCCCAAGAATGTGCACAAAAATGAATGTATTCCTTCCCAAATACTTAGTCGAACATATCTCAAGATGCATCTGTAGCATTTGTGCCAGGTTTACAGCAGGTGTACTTATACCCACATACACACCAGGTCGCAAGCGCAATAAAACTTTGAAAACATTTGTATTCATAGGGATAAATGCTATTAGGCTTAATATAGTACAGCAGATATAACCATCCTTCTTACATATGAATGAAAGTAACAAAAAAAGTGTTAAATACACACACAAAATGATATAAAATATGAACGATAAATGAAGACAGCATTCAGCAGCTTCAGAGGTGAAAGAGCAATCAGCCAATCGGAAGCTGGCAATCATCATCATCAGCAGCAGTGTGTATTTATATCAGTCCTTAGACTGGTGCAAATAATGCAACTGTAAAAGGCATACATGCATCTGTGTTCAAGTCGGCATCAGCTCGTAATTCCGAATACATGTCCTTATTGTTCTTGGCCTACTTTAGAAGATCCCTTCCCTCCCCGTCATGTCTCTTCAGACACAAGGGTGGATAAATGCAACTCTGCATACATCTTTATTAAAATCTAAAATTTTAAAATTAAAATTTGAATCACACAATTAACACTACACAAACTGGCATGCATTCAACTCTGCATCAGGCCCAATATTTTAAATTGTGTGAGACACTATACATAAAGCGATCAACCATTTCTCCAGCATTGAGTTCTTACCATACACTGTAAGATGGAATTTAAGGACCTTCATGCGTCCAGCGGTGTCCACCATATGGCAGGTGAGTAATCCAGAATCCATCAGCTCTAGCACAATTATCTCCAGTGTAAAGTTATGGTGAAGTCGGACTCTTCCATGGAGACTAGATTGGTACGTTGTCTCTGAGGATCCTCGAGAAAATGAAGCCACCATGTCATCTGTGGGTGACAAGTGTCTCCAAACGACTTCTCTGATAATAAATCCTGGTGGAAGCTCCGGTGACAAAAGTGTAGATTGTCCTTGTGTTCCCAATACCTGTATAACCGTTTCTTTGGTGTAAATGGTGCCTGCATATAAAAAACAACAACAGATCATCAAAACATACTTAATAACAATGTGGGTGAAAGAAATTACCCTGGAATTGATAAGACATCCTGCTATCTGCCAGTGATAGGAGACCTCATACACATCATTTCATTAAACAATACAATTCGATACTTATAGAAGTTAGTACAACTAGTTCTTGTTATTTTAGTACTGCTCAGCGTGATCGGAGGACATTTCATTCTTTATAAAAAATTTCTTGTATAGCGGGAGCGGAGGACCTCCCCTCCTTCCCACACACTGTCCCTGTTTTCCCTGTTCTTCTTTTTTCTTCAGTAATTTTTCTTTTTCCTCTCATTTTTCATTATTTTCTTAAACATTTGTAAAAACTAATAAATTAGCTCAGTATTGTCCTTAATATTTTCTTGGTTTAGTCTTAATTATAGGTATAATTTTATTGTTCTTATTTATTGGGGGTATTGTAAATCAATAAATCTGCGCCGGTTTGTCACCAACTCGTTTCATCCTTCTATGGACCTTATCAAGGATTGCAATTGGTGCATTAAGCCTTTATTTAAAGACTTTTTGAATGAATACATTAAATGATGAAGATGATGATGATGATGATGATGGTGATGATGATGATTAAACTTCATGTTAAAAACAATGAAATAAAAACTGTTATCAATCGTATTACATCACTTTCTTCTGTTGCCAGTTTCTATAAGTATCCTAAAAAGGAACTTGAGGTTTAAAAAGAGCTTGAGTTTAAAAGAAATTCTAAGCTTGTTTCTTGAGTGTCCTATTTTCCCTAACATATCAGATGAGGTCCTGTGTCTTTCCAGAACAACTTGTAAGATTTAAAAAAGCAGTCTCCTGCCACTTTGTTACAAATAAATTGGCATACCTGGGTGTGAATCTAGGTATATAGACATGTCCCTGCAGGAATTAGCGGTGACTCAAAAAAAGCTACCTTAGGGATACATCCCACATTTTACAAATACTGCGAGAAATTTAATCGAAAGGCACCTATACATTGAGTACCTGAGATGTTATTTCGCTCTATACTATTGTTTATGCAGTCAATCATAGTTAAAAACTTAACAGATAAATTTCATCAGTCCAAAGTATAGAATTCATTTTACTTCATAATTATATCTGGCATGATGGGCAATATTATAGACAAATAAAAGGCACAGCAATGGGTACTCGATTTCCACCCAGCCATGCCAATTTATTTGTATCCAAGTTGGAAGATGAACAAATATGGAGTGAAAGCTGCTATTTAAAAAATATAAATTGCTGGCTTCGTTATATAGACAATGTATTTTGTAAATGGAACAGGCCGAAAGAAGAGCTAAAAAAGTCCCTGATATACATAAATGCAAATGATAATAGATTGCATTTATAATAAGCTAGACTACATTTCTCATATTAGTAAAGAAATATTGTTTTTCAAGACTTAGAAAGATTTATTCAAAACAAGTAAATTCAAACTAGAACACACATAAAACAAGTAGAGAGTAACAACCTTCTACTTGCAACTAGTAACCACCATCCAAGACGAATACCTGAACTTTAGGAAAAATGGGACACTCAAGAAAAAAGCTTAGAATTAATGCACTATTAATCTTAAACTCAAGCTACCTATGATATAAGATACCTATACAAACTGGTAACAGAAGGAATTAATGAAATACGATTGATAACAGTTTTTATTTCATTGTTTTTAATATGAAGTTTTAATGACGTTTCTTAATTCAAAACGTGTTTAACCAGCACCAATCACTATCCTTGATAAAGTCCATAGAAGGGTGAAACGCGTTGGGGAGAGACGACAGTGAAAACAATTATCCATTTGCTCACATCACAGAGGGCTAGACCTTAGTAAGCCACTGTAGCTGTGCAGTTTAGATGCGTTCCACCGCGCTTTCCGACAACAGGAAAGAACACGAACCCAGCTTCAGAATTCACTGATAGAAAGAACAAGACTACCAAGGGGAACAACGATTCGGGACAGAACACAAGGAAAGATTACAGCCGAACGGTGGCAACAACCTGTTCCTATATTCTCTTGAACTATCTTGGATATGTTTCAGATTTATTCTTAACTACATCCATCGCATCAACTTGCCAAAGAGAGCTATAAGCATTTTATTAACTCCCAGCTCATTGATGAATAGAGTGCATGAGAAACACATTTCCCCTTCTATTTTTTAATCCGATAACAGTGCAGAGACACAATATAGGGTGATTTAACATAAATAAAATACATTGCGCTTTATATGTTGATGTAATAAGATTATCTGGGAGTATGTTTCTATCAACAATGTGTCACTGTGTTAGATTTTCTCCTCTATCCTGGTTGATAAGATTTTTTTTACTAAAAATTTAGCAATTTAATCAGACCCAAATATCAGCCTCTTAAGTTCGTTACTGTGCCTCTAGAATTTTGGTACTATCTTTAACTTAATTATGCTTATTCTGTAATCCCTTTACTTAGATTGTCGCATATTTTTACCAATTCACTCAAGACTCACATTTCAGTCTCTTTAGTTTGTTTATATGTGATTTAGATTATATTGCTTACACTAGATTCCCTTTAGGCTGCAGACATACAGCTTCTAAGAATATGTTTATGGAAATTGCAATATATATTAATTGTTGTATTAGGAGTTTATGCTGTAAGCTGTAGCATTGCAATATTCGTGTCAGATTTCCTTAACCAATATATTGTGTTTTATTGGTGCATGACCAAATAAAATTTTTGCTATATTTCAACATACAATTTTTTTCTTACCGTGCATCATTCTTCATCTTTTTAATGTGCTGTGTAGTCACATTATTTCATGAAGATCTGCTAGTAAATATACATTTTCACATAAATGTGTGTTTTCTTTGCACGCTCTGTGCCTGATTCATGTTCGGATGCAACCTGCACACAGCTTGTGTTTAATAAACGAGCACAGAACTTTAGCATATTCAAATTAAATTGTATCTCAAGACTCATTTCGATTTGAATCTACAAAAATGTTACTTGCTGTATGTAGGCGCACAGAACAGACTGCAATATACGCACACGCATATGTACATTATAAACATATAGTTTTCACTTTCATAAAGAGACCTGCATTTGCGCTTTGATTAATCCCCGCTGTATAAAGAAAACTTAATTCACCATGGCGTGACTTCCGAACAGTGCTATACTTTTTCAAGGGATCCTGGCAAATAATAAGATCAAGTTCTTATTCTCTGCTTTATAACCCACAGAGTTCCCCATCTCATTTCCCCAGCGGCAGGTGAAGGCTCAGTGGGTTGCAGGTGAAGGCTCAATGGGCTGCAGGTGAAGGTTTAGTGGGCAGCAAGCAGCCCTAGAGCTGCCTGTCGCCCACCACTGCTATATGCTGGTGATGGCTACATTGAGAATACTTGTATTGCAGCTACTGTATATTTCTCAACGATAAGCCGATAGATTGTAAGCTCCTTGGTTCTACTCCTACTGTTCATCCAGTACAGCCACAAAAGTGAATGTTCTTTATATCACAGCTCAATGTTGTAAGTTACTTTATAGGTACATAAAATTCAAGACTACAGACTGTCTGACAACATCCATAACTCTTTCTGTATGACCAGGTTCTGCTCATGGACAGAACATTGTTTTACCACCCCAGAACCATCACAGCCTTTGAAATACAAACTCCTTTTTATGCTCTCCCTGTCTGTTATAAATAGTTGTATGCACAATAATCATACAATATACTGCTTGGTATTATCATTAGAAAGTAGATGTGTAGAATATAAGTATTAATTTCCTTCCATAAATGTAAGTCACATAAACGCTAATCGTTTCTCATCCAAAGTATTAGCATATTACTGACGAACAAAGCATTTGGGCAAACTTCAAGTTTTGTCATCAGTTAATCAGTTCACAAAAGTAAATTAGGACTGAAAAGTGAATTCGGAACCAAAATGTTCATTTGAAGTTAAAAAATGATATAAGAATATCTTCAATACACATTAAACTGCTGCTTATTTTAAATGTAATTGAAAACCTTAAAGCATATTTTAACCCCTTAATGACATTGTAGCTTTGTAACCAAACACATGTTTTAGCATTTTGTTTTTTTTTATTGAATTGTCTATCAGAAGGTCTCAAATATATTTGATGCAAATCCTTGATGCAAGTCACAAATATATTTGCATTCTTTGCTATTTACAGCAACCGTTTCTCAAACTGGAGCTGGCGTACCAACTTTTCATATTGAACTCTTAATAGGGGTATTCTGAGACCCAGTAGCTCGGGGGAGCAGTGATCATGTGATGCAGCAGTACCCAATCCTTTATACACTACACTATCTTCTACTGAAGGCTGTGCAGCAATGATTGAGTGGTCAGGATCTGAATGGGACTTAATGTACTAAATAGCTTTGCTATTTTACATATCCATCCAGTGATACATTATTATCAGTCACCAGGAATAACTCAAATGAACCACTTTATTGCAGCCATTGTCTGGTGCTCTGTAACGTGAGCCAGTTTACTCCACCAGTTTCCTAGATCTAACCCCAGTTGTTGGTGTCTCAGTATCACTCACCTGTATGCACCAATAACAGAAGTGTCAGTACTAGGCTCCTCATCCTCCCAGTAATCTGTACAATTTATCACAGGGAACTGCTGCTTCTCCTCCTCTGATTGTGCTAAACAATTTTCTGTCGTCTTTACCATAAATGTACCAGAGATCAGACATTAAGACACAGACCCCAGACACCCCCATAATCATCTTCTCCAATCGTGTGACCAATTAGTAGATTCCAGTTGAAAATGAAATTCCGCATGTGGTCTGTGATACAAACACTTTCGGAAACAATTGAGACTTATTTAAAATATCAGTTCCCTATCTCACGCTGCAATGCTTGTCAGGAGCCAGAGAGACTGCAATGAGCTAGTACATGTCTACCTGCAGAGCAGATAGAGTCTTACTGTTATAAAGGGCTCCAACTAAGATAGAGGTAATTAAACAGTTAAAAAATAAATATGTACCGAGGAAGGGAAAGTGCCTGGACATGAATATAGAGCTGGCAATCTGAGTTCTGGCTACAGAAGCATAACCTAAGAAGGTGACCTGTCTGCAGTCTATACAGGACTTGTTAAGTAAGAGTCTAGGACATTTTAAAATAAATAACTATTTAACTATATGTTTCAGTATTAAAAAATGATTGCACTGAAAACTTAAATGTTATTTTAGGGTGGAGTTTACTAAGATATTGGAAAATATAAAGTCGTCATACTTACTGTTTGTGCAGAGTTCCAGTGGATCCCTGTGAAGGCTCCAATTATCCAGTTAGTAGAAGAGAGGAGGAGAGCTGTAGGCCACTGAAGGCTTTGGGGGGACCTGCAGGATTTAAGGCAGTGATAGACAACCTGATACAAACTAGGGACCGCAATGGGCAACACTCTAACCTTCAAAAGGACCACACTTTATTTTTCATTTCAGTATTAAGTTAAAACAATACATTTAATAAAAGAAAGAGACACCTATCTGTAATAACATATCAGCAGGCATATTACACAAGTGTTACACGCTATAACACACGTGACAGTAAAGGAGGAGGGGGCTGGAGGTCACAGGTGGAGGCTGATAGCGCCAACTGCTCATCACTGTTCTAAAGAATGCCCAAGACTGATGCAAGCACTTTGGGCACTCCTCCTCGGTCGCTGCCCCCTGTGCTTCTTGCCTAGTGTGCATCGGGGAGATAGGGGGCTTCTGTAAGGCTGAGGATGTGACTGGCGTGGGACGTCATAGTCCAATGCCACACTCCCAGCCCATTACCAACATTGAGGAGCAGCCGCTGGGAGCTTCACAGGTGAAGAACAGCAGTCGTTCAGTGTAGGAGGCACTACAGAGAAAATAAAAACACTTTCAATGTTTTAGACACCCCATAAACCTTGGCACCTAGTGGTAGTGTCATCCCTGGGAATATCACACTGTTCTAGCATCACACATTAAAAGCTAATTCTACCCGCATATGATAACATATTTAGGTAAACTTCACCCACTTCTGGCTAAGCATTACCCTTAACCCAGGAATGCCAACCAAAATGTTGCTATCTGCACCCATTGAAATCTCATTACTTCAATAACAGGTGTTTGGGTGCATTCAGCCCACATTTGGATAGGAACGCCCTGATTCACTCTATTTCTCACAGCAGAAGATGCAAACTGTTCCACCCCCTCAAAGGCTCTGCTATCTGTGCACTAATCCATTGGCTTCCCATCGCATGATATTACAAAACAACTCTTGTCTTGTGAGGCCACATTTTTGGCTTTTGTAAACTGTCCTTACTTCTTCTATATCAGGTATCAGATATTAAAATGTCTTTTTTTTTTAAACATGCTGTTTTTTGTGAACACATCTGTAAGTATTGTGTCTGTTTTCCTCTGGGGTGCTGTACATTTTTGTGCAGTTTACATGGCTGTTGTGCCATGCAAAGTTAGACATTCTTTCATATATATGCAATCTAATATCTCACCCAGAAAACAAAATATGATGTTTGCAGATCATGTGCAGTTACGTATATTGTTCTACCTATTCATTAACGATAATCCTTATGATATTCCCAGGTTCGCATAAAATGTACTCTTTCTGCATTACGGGGGCGGCCAAATTTAATGTTACGTGACCTCCTCATGTAATGCAGGGAGGTCATACTGCATAATAGATGAAGACAATGTTGCCCAACACTGTACCAGATAAATTATAGCTAGAATCTGCTATAGGCTCAACCTCAGCCTTTCCTTTTTTTTAGAAGGGTTTGGGGCAGCACGGTGGCTCAGTGGTTAGCACTTCTGCCTTACAGCACTGGGGTCATGAGTTCAATTCCCGACCATGTCCTTAGCTGTAACGAGTTTATATGTTTTCCCCGTGTTTGCGTGGGTTTCCTCTTGGTGCTCTGGTTTCCTCCCACACTCCAAAAACATACTGGTAGGTTAATTGGCTGCTAACAAATTGGCCCTAGTCTCTGTCTGTCTGTATGTGTCTGTGTGTGAGTGTGTGTCTATATTAGGGAATTTAGACTGTAAGCTCCAATGGGGCAGGGACTGATGTGAGTGAGTTCTCTGTACAGCGCTGCGGAATTAGTGACGCTATATAAATAAATGGTGATGATGATGATGAAATCTTCGGAGTATAAGAGGATCCACAAAGGATCCACGTTCATCGTTGACTTGGGGATCTCTGTGCCCTTCTCTGAGGCTCTGGAGATATTTCGCACTCGATTCTGCTTACCATTCAGACAATAGAGCATAAGTAATTAGTTTGTGCTAATTGTGATTCTTGTTATGCAACAGTATATGTTTTTTTTAGGAAGTAACCAGTGTAATCCCCTGGATAAAGTAATACTATAGTCTGTCTCACAGTTAAACCCTTGACTATACTTTTTGGCAATTTCAGGTCTTTGATCTGATCAGTACTTCTGGTTTGGGTTTGCTGACCGCTACAATACACAGTGTTAGAGGAGGAATATCGTTTGACTTCTATCATCCTTAGGATGGGGAGCGCTTAATGTTGGGCTAAAGGGTAGTGACTGCTACTTCATCCACTTTTCAGCACCTACTCTTTAGCATCTGATCCAATATGGTTTGATAAGAGCTGCTGGTCTGCGCTAGTTGGCACTATGAAAAGCTGATCATTTTAAAGGTGATGGAAACATCTGGTACCATCACAAAAGTATCTCTATTTGCCATGAAGCTCAGCAGCAACAGGGTTTACCTGACCACTGGATGTGAGATGAGGATGTGATGCCTAAATACAATTCTGGGACCCAATCAATACAATAAATAATGCAATTTGCCCAGATGTTTCTACCATCTTTAAGAACTACTTGCCAATTATTTTATGAAATGTATTTATTCCAAATGAATGGAATATAATGCTACTTATTGTGCACTTATTGGTTCTTGTCAATCTCATGTCGGTTGTGAAGGAATATAGAGGTTTTTTCTTTTGGTTACAATTTTCTCTGACAGCCCTGAACACATATTCAGACCATACCTTAGAACGTGGGCAGGGAAGTGTTTCAATATAACATTTTGATCATTCTAGCCAAACGTCAAACTTCTTCTGCCAATGTTCCAGAAGATTTAGTTGGGCAGCTCGTCATCCAATTGTAAAAAAAATAAAAAAAAGGGCATTATGCCTATCAAAAAAGTTGGCTGTTGGTTGTTAATAGATTTTCTCTTTCTGTGGGAGGGAGTTTGGTGACATTTTTCTGAGTTTCATTATCACATTCATTACACTTGTTGTGAGGTTGTTGTGACCAAACTGATACATTTTACTCACTGACATATTCCCTTTTCTTGCTGTATGAATGACTGTAGATTTTGTATAGGTGTTTCTTTGCAATAAACAATTACACAATTTACCTATAATAGGGCTGGAATCTTGTTCCTGTGCTCTTTTAAAAAAGAGCGCAGAACTTTAGGATATTTCCGACTGTATTCTAATCCAAGCAGATCTCAAGATACTTTTCAATTTGTATTTACGCTCTACCTCAATGTTACTTGCCGTAAGTAGACCGACAAAACAAACTGCACTACGCACGTGTGTCTATTTAACAAAAGGTCACATTATTAATGCATCAGAAATATATGATAAAATAACTCTACAGTATAATCATTAATAAAAATATGGATTGAAATAAAAAAAAAATATTATTTTTTTGCATTAAATGCATTATTGAAGATGCTTTTAATGTGTACTATATATACAATGCGCTTATATCATTTATTTTACTTATATACATATGTTCTGTCCTAGGTAGTGGAGTTTTTTTTAAAACAAAGACTACGACATATCAGTCCTCACTATCAGTTGTCACTTACACCTGCCCTGAAGCTGGAGCTAATTATACAGCGGAAACCAAGTGTACTCACGGGAAACCCAGGACTTGACTCGGTCGCATCTGTGCTGACACCCCCCCTCCTCCTCCCCCCTCTCTCCGTTCCCTTCATCCTCCCTGTCCCACTTCTCTCTTCTCTCATCTGCTCATCTGTCTCACTGCCCCTCTTTCATCTACCACTCTCTTCTTCTATCCCTTCCTCATTACCAATCTAGGTATTCCATGTCACTACTCTTCTCTCTGCTTCCTTCTCTTCCTACCTATCTTTTTCCTGTTCATGTCCCCAAAATCTATGACCTTTCAACACTCCTCCTCTCTTCTGCCCGTCCCCCTCCCATCTATGCACCCCCCAGATCAGCGCCATCTCCACTCCTCTCCAACCTGCTATGCTGTTTTCCCCTGTCCCCTGCCCACTGAAGAGCCCCTCCTTGTTCTATTTCTCATCCCATTCCAACCCGCTCTCCATGCCACCTCCTAGTTGAAAATCCTGTCCACCCTGGCAATCCAGCAACCACTTAAGTTGGTTGCCACTTACACCAGCTGAAACCAAGCGTGCTTACGGGAAACCCAGGACTTGAATCATCTTCATCTGTGTTGACATGCCCTCGGCACGTCCTTACTGTTCATGGCCTATGGTAGTTTGCCCCTTCCCTCCCCTCTTCCACTTCTCAAATCATAGGCAGTCATAAGGGTCATTTGCGTTGACACATGAATTGTATGCAATTGCGTTCATTGGCGTTGGACATATAGCTAAACAAAACAAGCAACGCTCTTGATCTGCTACATCCGAAAAGTTTCACCATCTCACCGCTGAGGACAATGTCATTTATTGATATATTTCTAATTATTTCCTATTTAATTATTTTCTATTTTATTTGCCTTAGTCCCTTACCTCTCGTTGTTAAAATATGAATTTGGGCAATGTTTCATTACAATGGCCTTTACACCTGCCCTTTTCCACACCCCTTTAACATATTACCCCCTCACTGCTTCACTGCACCCTAAAACTCATTAACTTATTTCCATTTTTTTCCTCAACTGTAATATCCTCGAACTGTTACCACAAACTAAGACCCTTTAAGATTAATAATCATGTTCTCCTCCTCTCAATCCTTCAGCTTCTTGCAGACGGTGATACATTACCAAATAGAGACACATTCCTTCTGCACCCACATCCCCCATGCACTTCATTCTAATTGTGGACCCTATAGAAACCCAGCCAACCACAAACATATTAGCTGTCTCCCACAACTTTCAAGATCTTTAAAATGTGCACTATGTCATGCACGCTCGAATTATAAGAAACCAAACCCCATCTATGACCTCTTCCTCTTAAACAACCTCATCCTTTTTGCAATAACAGAAACATGGCTCACACAAACACAAAAACACGCAAACACATACTATTTCACCTGCACTTTTCATACAGTGGCCTTTACTGTACTTCATACACCTCTAGGCATAAAAGCAAACAAGGAAGTGGGGTTGGACTTCTTCTTTCCTCGTACTGCACATTCAAAGTTCTCCCAGCTGCTCCTCAACACACATGCTCATACTCACTGAAACCTCAATGCTTTTCTTTGTATTTGCTTTGAACACATAATCATCAATATAAAATCACTAAAAATGTGTGAAGACAGTTGGAAATTGCTAGGTAGTACCAAAGAGCTTAACCTCCCCTCTCTACATACCCCTAAGGACAGGATTGTATTGAAGATCTAATGGAAAACCATCTCAGTTCAGCTCCTGGACAGGGTGAGTTTGACTGTCATAGCTGTTGCCAGTGGACATCTGAATCTTTAGAGAGCTAAGGAGCTAGGCATAATCCATCCTGTAACAACATAAGTTACATGGAAACCTGAAAAGGAGATGTTGGAGAGGTAGGGAACCCTTCTTGTCTTAATCCAACTTCCAAGCCCGAATCATGGTTTGAAACACACACTCAGACAAACTTTTCTCTTGAAAGGTCATGACTTCCATAACCTTTTCGTTAAAGCTTAGTGCTCTAAACTGTGGTGAAAAAATGGTCTCTGACTTAGCAGGTCGGTCTTGCCAAGAACCTGCATGCACAAGTTTACAGAAGTCTATCTGACAGCCAAAAGAGATCTTGCCATCTTCTGCAAAGTGAAGAAGAGACCCAAACAGATCATCCATTTGAACTGAGTCAAATTGGACTTCTTGAAATTGAGAATCCAATCTTGGCCCTCCAGCGTATGCTACACCACCTGGACATGGGACAGAAGTACCGATTGTGAGTCCACCTTGATGAAAAGATCGTCCAGATAAGGGATGATTTTAACCCCTTGGACCGCAACTGAGAAACCATAACAGTCATAACCAACATGATCTTGGTGAAGACCAGTGGGGCCGTGTAGAGATCCATGAATTGATTATGCTCTGATTGACCCTTCCAGATGGGATCATGCAAATACATGTCCTAGATGTCCAGAGCCACCATGAACTCCAAATCTCCTTGCTGTGAGTAACCAACATCAAGGAGTCCATATTGAATTTGGACACCTGCAGCTGTGTGTTTAAAGATTTGAGGTTCAGAATCAGCCTCAATGAACTGACTGGTTTTGAACCACAAACAGGTTGGCATAAAACCCCCTTCATTTTCCGGAACTGGTATAACCACCCCTGAAGAAATCAGAGAGTAAATAGTCTTTCGCAGAGCATGCCGCTTTGTCCGACATGCAGGAAGCCCTGTGGTGAAAAAAATTCCTACTGGGATACCTATGACAATCTATAGTGTACCCCTGGTCCACCATTCCCTTCACTCAGGTCTCTGTGGTGGACCAAAACCACTGATCCTATAAGAGGAGTATATGGGCTCCTGGGTGGGCAAAACACCCACCATGCTGACTTATTGTTGGCAGATTGGCTGCTGGATAAATAACAGACTAGGCCTGTCATCCATGCTTCAAACCACCCCTGGGGCAGATGACTGTCCTTTGGAGGGCTGATTCCTTTACCTACTAGAGAAGAGAGAGGAGTGAAACCTGGAGACCTTAGGGTTTGGAGCATTAACAGGAAGTAAAGCACTTTTTCTTCATGTTGCCTGATTAATAATGCTGTCAAACTCTGCTTTAAAATAAAACAAATGCATTATAGTGCTTTTTTTAAAAAACAAATAATAATCATGTCTCTGAGGGCCTTGCTATTTGAATACCAGTGGAGAAGCCAAACAATCTTGCTGACAATCCCGGGCTCAGAGATATACAGAGAGCAATTGCCACCGATTCCCTGGGTTAATTGAGATATCCAACTGAAATCTAATTTTCCGCCTCTTCGACAGAAGACCAAATTGCAGAGGCTCCAAACAACACCAACATATTATTTGAAACCAGATTATGACCCGGATGAGCTCTCTACCTATATCTGATGGGCCACTGCCTGTCCGTTATCAAACAGGGGCTGTCCACTTGCAGAGTCAGTCCTTGAACAGAGTGATGACTGAAACTGCAAAGTTCTGGGACGTGATCGTGAGAGAGAATATAGACTGTAATCCCTACATCCTGGTGCTGCCGCGGGGCATGTACTATTCACAGATAGCTGTGTGCGCCCGTTGCTCAGCACTATGACAACTAACTGCAGTCTTTGGTAAACTACACATTAGTACTGGTTTGAATGGCAGGTGTTCATATCCCAGGCTTCTAAACCCAGGAGATTGCTATTGCAATATATATGGAGCAGCATCTAAAACAGTGTGTTCGCCTTTAGGAAGAGCTGGTAAAGGTCCCTGGTGTTTTGTATGGAGAGAGCAAGGTGGGCTCCATGCAAAAGGTCCAGTCCAGGTCTTCTGGTCTGCAGGCTCACAGTAGACTAATTAGGAGCTGCAGGTGAGTGATGACTTTAAAAAACATTTATATTTTGTTCATTTGAACGTGCTAATAAACTGGTTGAGGCCAGTTATACCGAAAACCCTGCATTTAAGCAACTTATTGCTCCTGTTCATCCCCATCTTCCCCAGGAGATGGTACCTATTCCCCTCACATGGTCACAATATATATATATATATATATATATATATATATATATATATATATATATTTAAAAAATATATAAACACTCAGAATAATAGACAACACAAAGAGTAATAAAAAATAATCATAAAGTTTATACAAATAGAGAAAAAAATATTATTTTAACTAATTAAAAAAATAATGACTTTTTACATTTGATTTTTTTGTCACATTTGTTTGGTAGCCAGTTCCATTTTTTTCCACTGAATAATTACATTCTATATTATGACGCTAACAGCATTTCACCAATTTATTTTTTGTGTGTGTTTCTGTTCCCATTTGCAGCATTAATGTTGGAAAGTTGGACAGGTTATTTACCGATTTTTTTTTATGTTTTAAGGGCTCCCAGCAGGGGTCAGTGTTCTGCTTATTAAGTCCTGTCAGACAATTATATCTCTTGGCCATAGGCTAGTCACTAACTCAGAGTTGCTGTTTCCTCTGCTTTCTAAGCACATTGCACTTGTGCTTAATGGCTGTTTGTCTTCTACCAGACACCTCGGTCTATCATCTAGTGTTTCCATCACATGCTATACAATTGTCTCTGTAATCTCTTGCAAGGTTGTCTCTGATTATGTCGTATTTTCCAATAATTCTGTTGTGCTGCTGTCTCTTCATTTCACTCTAAAACCATCTCTTCATCCTGATAAACTCCACTGTCCATATTCCTCTGTCTCTTCCTTAGATCACATTTACCTGTAAGCATAAAAATACAGTGCATAAATGCTTCTTTGCCATAAAAGATCTGTAGCAATCATTAATTCAGTACCACGGTGGCTCAGTGGTTAGCACTTCAGCTTCACATGGTCATGCCAACAATATGAAGCCTAGTGGAAATCAGTTATTTATGTTTGTTTTTCTTAGACAAGGGGCTAACTGCCCACCCAGCCCACTTCAAGGTGAGTCCTACATTCTTGCCATCGGAGATACACCCATAAATTCAATGTGCTCCTATATTTGCAGGTCAGCTGAAAAATATGAAAGTGAGCACAGTCAAAAAAGTTTAAACATCACTTCAAAGACTTCAAGATCACCCCTTAATTATTTTTGGTCGTTAATTATTTTTTGTTGTTTTATTTTTCTCCTAAAATACTGCTCGGTTTAGTTTTATTCATTGCTTTAATTAATAATAGAGTAAGGGGACATCAGAATTATAATATAAAATATCCTTTCCACAAGTGCGATTATAAATATAGGGGCAAGACCGTATCTTCATCCTATCTGAGCTGGCTTAGTGTTTAAGCTTATTTGTGGTGTTCTTTGGTTACTCTGCAAAGCAGGGAACACCCCTGAGAATGCACCTACTTCATCCTTTTAGCTCATTTTAAGAATCACCAACAAAACAAAATCTCAACTTTGCAAACCTTAGCTCACCTGTGCACCTAATTTGCACTTAGCAAGGAACACCCTTGTTGTGCTCTCTTCCTCATATTTGTTGGTGCAAGCGATTTCATCCCCGTAATACTGCCATCTTAGCATACAAACCCATGCGCTTCCCCACAAGTAGAGACGCACTTGCAAATAAGTCCCCATATACATAACATGTATTGTCACCTACGCTCATCACTATTTGCCCCCTGTCCTGGGTCATAGTAACTATGTAGTAGGTGACTATAGGGCATCTTCTACAAGACACCGGTGTTGGTAACCTCTAGTGGGTACCTGGATACACTTGGGCAAATGGAAATGCTGCAAACAAATGCCATTTATTACAGTAGTTTACAGAGTTGCATTGGATTACAGCAATTGTACAGCCAGAAGATTGCCCAGAAACTCATCAGCAGGTTCCAAAATATACCAGATTTAGGTGGATTATTATCTGATTAGATGGTACAGGCTCACTGACTATTCGTAGATTCTGGTCCAGGTTAACGGAACCGTAGTTCCTGCTCAATTTAACATTGCTCAACGCTCCCACGTCCCTCTCTTTATCCTCCATCTCACAATGCTTGTCAATGACCAGGGCTATTTGGTGCCACTAAGTCTAAATTTGGGAGCAGAGCCAACATGTCCCAGTTCTTGTGTATCAAAGGCCGACATTACAGTAAACTTAATTGATTTACACTCTGAGTCATGTACTTGGATGTGAAATAAGAAATTTAAGTGGGATGATCTTACCTGAGTTTCTGCTGCGCAGGTAAACATAGAACATCATGGAGATAAACATGATAATAAGAAAAACCCCAATGTATAGGATAATTTTACCTCTGTACACCCCAACGTGTTCACCTGTAGAAGGAGATAATGGAGATAATGATTCTGTTATCTGAGTCAGGGAGATAGACATTCACCTGCAATTGTACCTTAATGAACAGGGTCCTTCATACCCTTTGTTTTCATGTAAACAGTACATACATAAAACAGGGACATACAAGGTAGACAAAATAAATGCAGACATGAAAACAAAGGGTATGAAGGACCCTGTTCATTAGAGATATTACATTCTAATTGGAAGAGGGCACAGCTGAAACAAGAGGCATGAGTGTGGCTCAGAGTGGAGATTGGGACAGTTGTGAGGGTGTATTAGTGTGAATAGTGTTATCGGAGATAAGGTCACCTCTAAAAAGAGATGATTTCAAAGAGAGTCTAAATATTTGAAGGGTGTGGGAAAGTCTGATTGAGCGTGGTAGGGAATTCCATAAGTGGGGAGCAGCACGGGAGAAGTCTTGTAGGCAGGAGTGAGAGGTGGTTACCAGAGACGAGACAAGGCGCAGGTCAGAGGTAGAGCTAAGAGGATTGGAGGGAGAGTATTTTGATATGAGATTTGAGGTGTATGCAGGTGTAGTGTTGTTGAGGGCTTTGTAGTTAAGGGTGAGTAGCTTGAATTTGATTTTTGAGGACTCAGGGAGCCATTGTAGGGATTTGCAAAGTTGTGCAGTAGATGTGGAGCAGTGACATAGGAAGATCAGTCTTGCAGAAGCATTTAGGACGGATTGACGGATTGAAGTTTGGATATATGGGTGTCAGGAATACCAGATGGGTGGAGGGTGTAATAGTCAAGACGGAAGATAAGAGAATGGATAAGAGTTTTGGTAGCATGTTGAGTAAGAAAATGGCATATTCTGGCAATGTTTTTAAGGTGAAGTCGACAGGACAGGGAGAGAGTCTGGATGTGAAGAATAAAGTAGAGGGTGGAGTCAAATGTGACACCAAGGCATCGGGCTTGGGAGACTGAGGAAATTTTGGTGTTATTGACAGTGAGGGAGATTTGAGGGCAGGTGGTGACTCTGGCAGGAGGCAGGATAAGCAGCTCTGTATGGAAATACTTTTAGTATGCCAGAAAATTTAACATATGCAAACTCTAAATAAGATCCTATATATGGACTCCTTCTAGCCTCATTTAGCACACATGGGATATGAGACATATTTAACCAGGGCAACCATTGATCGCTATGGCTTTAATGACTTTCTTAGTTGGTGTCTATGGCAGAAGTCTTATATTTCATCGAATATACAAAGAAACCAAAATCCCCTGGAATGTTAGATTTCACATAGCCAATATAAGTACATTTAAGGGGACTTCTTCTCTGCTGATGATTTCTTTGACTTATAAAATGTAGGTATAACTTGACCTGACCAAAAGAGAGAGTCACTAGAAAGCTTGTCTTGAAAAACCAAATCACGATATACTACAGTATTCAACGTTGTACCTTTACAATTCAACTAAGTCATCCTTTAAACTGATGAGCACAGTCCTCAGGTCAGTTTGATAACTGGTTATCTCAGCTGGGACAGTCAATTTAATGTCAATAAGGAAGGAGGGTTGTTTGAGCTGAGAGATACACCATAGAGAAGGTGTCTCAACATATTATAGTTGGAAATAAAGAACACGTATAGTATACAGTCTTTTATATCTACCCATGCTTCCTAATGGTGATTCGTCATTCCTTCATTATTTGTCATCGTGGACACCCATTTAACAATAGCTAAATGTGAAAAATTAGGATATCACTAAAATAACTTTGTTTGAACAATGTACAGCAGTAGTTAGAACATCTTTAATTACCTTGTTGAAATGAACAGCTGGTCCATGGCATGACGGTTGTTTGTTCCTGGCTGACGGTATTGGTTACTGTGCAAGTGAAGGACACATCCCGGGCATTGGGGGTCAAGAGAAACCTTAGTATGCGGTTGTCATCAAACAGGGTGTAGGTTGTATTCAGAGGAACGTCATCTCTTTGGTGTATCATCCAACTGTACGTCACATTGGTCCCAACTGTTGTATTGCAGCTTAGAAATGTAATTGAAAAACAGTCTTCGCTTCCTCTCAACATAAACACTTGGACCTCTGGCTTGGCCAACATTTCTGCGAACGAGGCATAGACAAAATATTTTAGCTTCACAACACTTATACTAATATCAATATTAAATAAAATGCAGTATAAAAGACTCTGGACTGATGCAGAGTTCAACACAACTTTGGCACAATTTCCAGCCCAAAAATGCGCATTCAAAACTAGCGCGTTACAGACCATATGTTCTCAAGATGCCTCCAGCTCTGCATCTGTAGTATCAATGCGCTGGGTTTATGTCAGGTGTACATTTACTCACATACACATATGAATGCAAGTAATAATTTTTCTTTTAAAATATGTACACAAAATCCTATAATATAAGCACAATCAATGAAGAAAGCACCCAGCAGCTTCAGAGGTGAAACCGTAATCAGCCAATCAGAAACTGGCGATCATCATCATCATCAGTATGTATTTGCCTCAGTCCGTAGGCTGATGCAAATAATGCATCTGCAAAAAAGCGTATCTGCGTCTGTGTTCAAGTTCCCCATTCATATCCTTACTGCACTTGGCCTACGTTAGATCACCCTTCCATCCTCCATCAAGTCTTTTCAGGCGCAAATCTGCATAGACCTGTCTTGTGGGCCTGCACAAAATCACTCAACTCTGCATCAAACACTTTACATAAAGTGATCGATCATTTCTCCGGCGTTGCGCTCTTACCATACACTGTAAGATGGAACCAAAGATGCTTCATGTGTCCTGCAGTGTCCATCATCTCGCAGGTGAATAACCCAGCATCCTTCAGCTCCAGCACTAAGATTTCCAGTGTAAAGTTATGGAGAAGTCGGACTCTTCCATGGAAGCTAGTTGAAAACGTTGTGTTTGAGGACCCTCGAGAAAATTTAGCCACCATTTGACCTGTGGGTGACAATTGCCTCCAAAAGACTTCTTCGGTGAAAAATCCTGGTTGAAGCTCCGGTGACAAAATTGTAGATTGTCCTTTTATTCCCGTTACTTGTATAACTGTTTCTCTGGTGTAAACGGTGCCTGCATAAAAAAAAAAAAACAGAACATACTTAATAACAATGTGGGTGAAAGAAACGACCCTGGAATTGGTAAGATGTCAAGTTACATGCAAGTGATGGGAGACCTGATACATTTCACAGGTCGCATGGGCAGCCCTCTAACCTCCAAACGAGCTGTACATTACCCCTTATCTCAGTAATAAGGTAAAATAATAGTATTGGATACCTATAGAACATCTAGCACTTGTTATTTTAGTACTTCTCATCGCGGTTGGTGGATGTTTCCTATTTTATTAAAATTTCTTATATAGCATGAGTGCAGGACACCCTAAATTCCCTCCCCCTGTCCCTGCCCCACCCTTCATTGTTTTCCTATTTTTTTTAAAAAAAAGTGGTTAAGTTTAATATGTTGGTTGGGATCCCCCAATACGTCCTTCATGTTTTCGTGGTATATTTATAATTATAGGAGTGATATTTACCAGTAAATTCATCATATTTCAGGGTTTATTCTTTGTTACTATGTATCAGGGGGTATGTTTCTAGCAACAATGTGTCACTTTGTTAGATTTTCGTTCTATCCTGGTTGATCAGATTTTAACTGAGATTATAGCAGCTTACTCAGACCCAAATATCAGCCTCTTTAGTTCGTTAGTGTGCCTCTCAACGTATGTTACTAGCTTTAACTTAATTCTCCTTAGGCTGATTTTATTTAGGCTGTGAACCCTTTACTTAGATTGTCTCATATATTTAGCAATTCCATCAGACTCTTCATTTTTTTATGTGCCATTTAGATTATATTGCTGCATGCACTGGGTTCACTTTAAGGTGATATAATTGAGGCTGGAATAGTACAGCTTCTAAGTATGTATGCGTCTTCCTCTAATAATAGTAGATTAAGTCTGTGTGAAGTTTTAAGGACGTCACCGTTCTCCTAGCTTAATGTCACAAGTTGTATTATAAGTTAATGCTGTGAACTGTAGCATTGTAACATTTACTTTAGACTGTAAGCTCCATGGGTCAGGGACTGATGTGAATGAGTTCTCTGGACAGCGCTGCGGAATCAGTGGCGCTATATAAATAAATGGTGATGATTATGATTTCTGTAAGATTTCCTTAGCCAACGTTCATATATATTTATTGCCAAACTTCATTTATCCAAAACTAATTTCACTAATGGACCATCCAAAACCATACCTCCCAACTTTTAGAATCAAGAAATTGGCACAAAATAAGCACCTCCCCTGTTCCACCAAAACCTTGCCCATTAACAAATTTAAGTAATACTCCACCCACTTTTGGTTAAGTGCCGCGCGTTTTGCAGCCCGAGAATCGGGATATACAGACAAAATCAGGACAATTGAGAGGTATGAAAAACTTCCTCCATACAATTTATTTCTATGGGAAAACACAAACCTCAAGAAATTCTATCACCCCAGAACCATCAGGATCTTTGAAATACAAACTCGTTTTTAGGCTCTCATTGACTGTTATAAATAGTTGTGTGAACAAAAATAATACAATACAATACATGGTATTTTCATTACAGAATCTATATGTAGAATTTTAGAATGAATGTCCTTCCATAAATTTAAGTCACAAATAAATAATAGATTTTAATCCAAAGTATGTATATCCTATGGCAAATTTCAAGTTTTGTGGTAAAAGAATTAGTACATAAAAGTAAATTAGAACTAAAAAAAAAAAAAAACAAGCAAAAATGTTAAATTGAAGTAAAAAAAATGGAACACAGAATTCTATAACAATATCATCAATAACACATTAAACAGCTACTTATTATAAATGTCATTGAAAACCTTAAAACATATTTTTAACCGGGTAATGAAGTTGGTTCATTTATTTATTGGAATGTCCCCTAGAAGGTCAAAATTGCCCTTGGGGAAAACCACAAATATATATATATTAAAGCAACTGTTTCTCTAACTGGAGCTGATATAGCAACTTTATCTCTTATTGAACTCTGAGAAATAATAGGGGTATTCTGAGACCCAGTAGCTCTCTTCTGTAGGGGTGGGGGGCAGTGATCATATGACACAGACGTACCCAATCCTTTACACACTGCACTGCGTTCTTCTGAAGGCTGTGCAGCAATGATTGAGCGGTCAGGATCTAATAGTTACACTTCCTGACCATCACTCTGGAGACCCAGGCGGACATTAACAGTGTGCAGTCGCAAAGTATTTTTACAGAACCGCACAGGATGTCTGCACAAACAAGTGCGTTGAACAGGAGTTAATTAACTTTGTTATTTTACATATACAACAAGTGATAGATTAACATCAGTAACCAGTAATAGATCAAATGAGCCACTTTATTGCAAACAGTGTCTCCTTATTTATAGATTTATAATAAAAGAGAAACTGAGAAAAGCTGATGGCTGTATCTAGTGCTTTGTAAAGTGAGCCTTATACCCCTACGACCCCTTTCCTAGATCTAATCCCAGTTGGCAATGTCTCAGTGTCACTCACCTGTATGCACCAATAACAGAAGTGTCAGTACTGAGCTTAGCATTCTCCCGGTACGCTGTACAATATATCACAGGGAACAGATCGTCTGCTTCTCCTACTCGAAACAATTTTCTGTTGTCTTTACCAGAAATGCACCAGAGATCCCAGACATCACTATAATCATCTTCTCCAATCTCATGACCAGTTAGTGGATACCAGACAGAAATGAAATTCCGCATGTGGTCTGTGATGCAAACACTTTCCGAAACAATTGAGACTTATTTAAAATATCAGTTCCCTATCTCACACTGTAATGCTTGTCAGGAGCCAGAGAGATTGCAATGAGTTAGTACATCTCTACCTGCAGAGCAGATAGAGTCTTAGGGGTATATTTACTAAACTGCGGGTTTGAAAAAGTGGAGATGTTGCCTATAGCAACCAATCAGATTCTAGTTATCATTTATTTAGTACATTCTACAAAATGACAGCTAGAATCTGATTGGTTGCTATAGGCAACATCTCCACTTTTTCAAACTCACAGTTTAGTAAATCTAGCCCTTACTGTTATAAAGGGCTCCAACTATGATAGAGGTAATTAAACGGTTAAAAACTAGATATGTACTGACATAGGGAAAGTGCCGAGACATGAATATAGAGCTGGCAATCTGAGTTCAGCCAACAGAAGCATAACCTAAGAAGCTGATCTGACTGCAGTCTATACAGGACTTGTTAAATAAGAGTCTAGGACATTTTAGAAGAAATAGCTATTTAACTATATGTTTATGTATTAAAAAAAGTATTTCACTGAAAACTAAAATATTATTTTAGGGTAAAGTTAACTAACATATAAGAAAATATAAACTCATCATAGTTACTGTTGGTGCGGAGTTCCAGTGGATCCCTGTGAAGGCTCCAATTGTCCAATTAGTAGAAGAGAGGAGGAGAGCTGTAGATCACTGACGGCTTTGGGGGGACCTGCATGATTTAAGGCAGTGACAGACAACCTGATACAAATTAGGGACCGCAATGGGCACCACTCTAGCCTTCAAAAGGGCCACACTTTATTAGTGGCACTATATAAATAAATAAAGATGATCATAATTAGAAATAAGCACAATAGGGAAATTGAACTTTAACTTTCTGTCCATGCTGCAGAATTGGACAGCTCTTCATCCTCTCGTCAAAACAAAGTTCTACATTTTCTCTTCCTGTGGGAGGGAGTTTGGTTTCATTTTTACAAGTTGCATTATTACATTCATTACATGTGATGTGAGGTTGTTGTGACCATACTGACACATTTTGCTCACTGACAAATTCCCTTTTCTTGCTGTATGAACGACTGTAAAATTTGTGTTTCTTGGCAATGTACAATTTTCCTCTTATAGGGTGGATTTGTGTTCAGATGCAACCTGCACGCAAGTGTACCTTTCTAACTCCTCTGGTACTTTCACCTCCTCCTCCTCCATATGCTGCTGTCTGATCTATACTCAAAAAAACATCCCCTGACCCTTCCTCTACCTCTGACTATTTACAGTCTGTGATGGAGACACATATAGTTAAAGAAAACAAGCAACAATCTGCATCTACCACATCCAATAATCTGCATTCACCATCTCACTGTTGTGGACAATGTCATTGTTGTTCATTTGTCTTAGTCCCTGTTAGCAGGGAGACTCTTTAGGGGCTACTCGTGACGTCCCGGCCATCTCCATGACCACTGGGGCGTCACTTCCAGTTCCTGCGTCCCGGTTGGCTGGGCAACAACTGGAACGCATCAAGATCCCTGCCGCAGCGCCCGGCCAGCTGTCAGGTCAGTCTTTCATTCAGCCGTTTAGGACTGATTAGGGAGCAGATCAGTGAGGTCTCCATTCTCTGTTACTGGCTGCATGCCAGTAATTAATTAAGCAGCACCTTGCTGGGCCTTGGTCTGATTTGTCCCTTGCAGTATTTAAGGCAGTGAGGACTGAGCCTCACTGCCGGTTATAGTGTTTTGTTCCAGAACTGCTGACTGCTCCTGTTCTTGTTTAGGGTTTGGTGTTGAAACCTTGGATTGATTACCTGTGTATGACCTTTTGCCTGTACCCGGACTCTTAACCACTGCCTGTGACCCCGACCTTTTGCTTGCACACGGATTCTGAACCACTGCCTATGACCCCGAACTTTTGCCTGTACCCAGATTCTGAACCACTGCCTGTGACCTTGACCTTTTTGCCTGTACCTGATATCCTCTCTGGTACTCTGTCCAGTCTGCTGATCTCTGGCCTGCTGCTACACCGTGTGCTACCTCCTGTACCTGTGCACTGCCAGGTTAGCATAAACTCATACTACTCTGAGCATAAGACCTGGGGGCATCCGAGTACCTGTGAGCATAACCAGTCTCTACGGGAAAGGCGGCTGCTAAAGGTGAAGACCTCTTCTACCTGTTCTATGAGTTTATGTCACACTGGTGGCCATAACCGTTCCTTGCCTCTCATTTTTAAAATAACCAATATCCTCAAACTGTCACCACAAAATAAGACCCTTTAAATTTTACAATCATGATCTCCACCTTTGCTTCTTCCAGTCGGTGATAAATTACCAAATAGAGAATAGAGATACATCCCCCCAGCTCCTGTGTCCCCCATACACTTCATTCTAATATTTGACCCTATAGAAACCCAACAAATCGCAAACATATTAACATTTTCAGATCGTGAATATGTGCAGTATGGTTATGTATGCTTGGACACTAACTAAGCCCCATATATAACCTCTTCCTCTTAAACAACCTCATCCTTCTGGCAATAACAGTAACATGTATCCCTCAACCACACATTATTTCACCTGCACGTTTCACACGAAGTTCTCTACTTCATATATCTCCAGGCCTAAAAAAAACCAAGGAAGTGGCGTTGGACTTCTTCTTTCTCCATACTGCACATTCAAAGTTCTCTCAACTGCTCCTCACTCACATTCCTATACTCTCTGAATTTTCAATGCTTTCTCTGTGTTTGCTATGATCACATAATCCTCTTCATACATAAAGTACTCCGAGGGTCCATTGAACGTTTCCCTCTCATCATAGTGTCTACTACAAGCTATTAGAAGTATCCCTGCTGCCCTCAAGGGATCATTGAAGATATTACAGCTAAACACTCAGTTATTATCTGTAGAGGATAACTATACTGGCAATTCTGCGATTATACTGCCATCAAGTGGCCATTTCTGTAAGTGTTACATTCAGCCACTCAGTCTACATGAAAATTATTGAACCATAGGACAGCTTCATAATATATTATCTAATGTAGCCTTCAGATGTTTGTATGGCCTGAGAATTTTCTGGGAGAAAGTGTCCGACAACGACCTACATATGTTCCTAAATAGATAACTATTTTTTGTTTTATACACATATAATACATTTCTTCATTTGCATGGTATTTGGTTTAGTGGCCAATTCCTTTTCCACGCAATATTGGCCTTGAAGTTATTTACATGAATTTTATATATTATCTGATGAATTCTATATTCTTTTATTATCTATAATAATGTTCTCTTATAGTTTTCCCACAACGCTGTTTCTGTTGTATATATTGATGCAGACCTGTCTACTCAGCTTATATCCAAGGATCTCATCTGTAGGCTAGATTAGATGATCTGGACGAGAACAAGGCACTATAATCTCTGAGATCCCAGAAGACATCCAGGTATCACGTCCAAATAATATTATTCGACAGGCACACAGAGTTTTACATCCCAAAGGCCCCAACTCTGAATGACCCAAATACATTATATGCAGACTATATTATCATTCCCAATAGGAAGAGATTCTATGTAAGTAGAGGAATCTGGAATGGACTGAATTAGACGGACACAAGATTCAGGTATTTCAGGACCTCTCCTGGAACATCTTGCAGCAACGGACAAACCTAAGGCCTCTCATAGAAAACCTGCAGAGGTATAATGTCAAATATTGTTTGGGCTTCCCACTCGCAATGGCAGGCAAAAGCTTCTAGAAGACCCTCAGATGTCCACTAGTTCTGTTCTACTTTAGATCTTCCAAAAGTCACCCAGCAGGAATGGCAAGATTGGTCTACTTGTCTTGTACCTCCCTCTCTTCTACAATGGGAGAGATAGAGGAAATGTAATCCACATAGAAATCCCAAGGCCTTGACATACGGCAACCCAAAGGATAGAGCTTGACTGCACTACCTCTTACCTGTGTTAATTTGCGACTTTACGTGTGATTTTGTGCTGTCATTTTTAAAGTTCCCCAGCGGGACATAGCTCAATCTAAGGTCCAGGTTTAACAAAGTTGATATCTACTTCATTAGCCGGTTCAGATTGAAGCTGTCATAATGTTCCTCTGCTACTAAGAGCAGGTGGGGTTCTAGTTTAAGACCTTTTGTTAGTCTTTGAGCTGCATGTTTCTGTATTCCCCAACTCAGGCTCAGTCCAGTCTATTACAAACACCTCTCATAGTGGATTCTCTTCCCTTATTAATCTGATCAGTGCTAAACTGTAAAGAGAGAGTAGCTCTCAATCTCATCTAGGACCCGTAATGTGATTGTGAGCTGCTGGTCCAGCTTTAATGAAGTTAAACATCTAGTAGTATCACTCTTTAACTTACTAGCCTTTGCAAGCTACTATTAGCGAACGAATTTCATTGCCACTTAATGAAGCTGCTAAAACATTAGTTATAGTCGTGCTTTGCAATCTTGGTTACCTCCAATGTGTATAGTAAATAAGGTCTTCAAGAGTCACTCTGCAGGATTGGCAAGCTGGATTTACTCATCTTTTACTTCTCCCTCTTCTGCAACGGGAAAGATCGCAACCCAAATAGAAACCCCAAGACCTCGACACTCGGAAATCTAAAGGACAGCACTTGACCCTGTAGCTGTGCTAATTCAGGAGTTTATGTGTGTCACAGAGCTGTCATACTCAAAGTTCCATAGAAGGGGTACATTTTGAGCCAAAGTTAATGTTTAGCAAAGCTTTTATTCACTTTATTAGTAGTTTAAAATTAAAATTACTTTGCTATCACACTGCTAATAAGAGCAGATCTAAGATCTCTTGCCAGCTTCTGAGTCGTGTATTTTAATATTTCCCAATGCAGGCTCAACTCCATTTTGTCCATTGAGTCCATTACATTTTGTAATGGACTCAAGTCCAAAAAAAATGTCATCTGCCCAGGATAGTTGCCCAGATGTGTCGCCCATCATGGTAGACTCTCTTAAGGTCTGCTTGACCAATGCAAAAGATTTAAATACTCCTTAAAAAAAAAAGATCACAAGCCTTGCCCGCCTTGTACACAGATAAGTCAGACTTGGGGCTAGATTTACTAAACTGCGGGTTTGAAAAAGTGGGGATGTTGCCTATAGCAACCGATCAGATTCTAGTTATCATTTTGTAGAATGTGCTAAATAAATGATAACTAGAATCTGATTGGTTGCTATAGGCAACAACTCCACTTTTTCAAACCCGCAGTTTAGTAAATATACCCCTTGGCCTTTATTCAAGAGACACACTTTAAACAAGAATCCGCCCTTAAACTTTACAGAAAACATAATCCACATGAGTTTATTAGTACTAAAAACTTGTAGAACTAGTATTGCGTCTGGAAAACAAGGTGTGTACTCATTTCAGTTCTTATTGTATGCTTCTCATATCTCTGCAGGCTCTGTTTGGTTTAAGAGTTCATTTTTGGGGCAAAGGTCTCATTCTGTCAGTAACAATTACTAGTCACTCTGTCTCCGTATCATTCAGTGTGGTGAAGATTAACCATTGTTAAGGTAAAGCTTTTGAGTTTGAGGAGTGTCAGAGGCAAGAGATACAGTCCGTCTATCTTCTCTTTCATTAGTAAATGCAAATAAAGGGCAATATTCTCATGCAAAAGTAGTACCATTAGGTCTACTGCACCAAATTGTATTTATCAGTGTAACCGAACCATCACTTGGGATAGTGAGCCAGTGGCTCCTTAATTGAACTGTGCGCCAATGGTACCGTGCATGCAGGGCCTGTGGCAACTATTAAATCTGGAGGTGAAGGGGGAACTGCACCGCTCCCATGGCCGCCCACATTACCCCCCTCTGAAAAGAGCAGAGCAGGGTCCTCTTGTGAAAGATGCATCTGCCGGTTACGTATGGTCAGAAGGCCGCTCCAGAAAATCCCCTGTAAGTAAAGCCAGATTATTGGTGGGACATACCAAATTTTAACCACAGGCCCACTAAATTGGTCCTCTACTTCATTCTGAATTCTTTAAGGCCCACATGGTCCGGAGGAGCTGAATCAGCCCCAGCATCAAACACTCCTGGCAGTTGGGCCAAAATTCCTGACTGTTGGGTCAGGACAGTCCCCCAAAATAGGCACTGTTGGGTTGATATTGTGTAGTATTTTTTTTATAATCTGTTGCTTGTGAGATTCTTTAGTGGAATGCTAAAAGACCCAATGAACAATACCAGCTCATTATTAAGTTTCAAGAGTCAAGCTAGAACCTACAACATGTCGTCTTTCTATACATTTGAATCTATCTATAGTATCAGTTCTTCATCTTATAGTCACACCAGTATCTGAACTTCCAAATTATATACCCAAGTTATTCATGTTTTTGCACTGTTTTCTGTATCAACAAGCATAGAAGACACAACACAATAGAAAAAACTATATATAAAAAATAAAATATATATTTTCAATAGTAGACAACACAAAGTATAATAAAACATATTTAAAAAAAATAGAAAGCTTATAAAAGTAGTTAAACATTTAGATCTTATTTTAACTAAAAATAAATAAGGGGTTTTCTCAAAATCTTGCCTTGTATATGTAGTTTTTTTTCTCACATTTGTTTGGTAGCCAGTCCTATTTTCCACTACACAATTATAATCTCTTTTATCATAACCGTGTTGCATCAATTTATTTTTCTATGCTGTGTTTTTGTTCCTACTTGCAGCATTGTTGTAATGTTGAACAGTTTATTGACCAATTTTTGCTGTTTTAAGGTCTCCCAGCAGGGGTCAGTGTTCTGCTTGTGAATTCCGGACAGCCAATTATATCTCCTGGTCATAAGCTATTCACTAACTCATAGTTTCTCTGCTTTCTGAGCGCATTGTACTTGTGCTAGAACCACTCTGTCTGAAGGTCACACTGCAATCTACCATGACTGTTTATCTTCTACCAGACGTGTCTATTCTCTGTTTGCACCTGGTTCTGAATTACCACCACATGCTACACAATTGTTTCTGTAATCTGTCGCAAAGTTGTCCCTTGATTATGTTGCACTTCTGTCACTGCGTCATGTTGTATTGTCCATTCATTCTGTTGTGCTGCTGTCTCTTCATTCCATTGTAACACGGTCTCGTCTTCCTGCTGTACTGCACTCTCCACATTTCTCTGTCTCTTCCTTAGATTATATTTAACTGTAAACATAAAAATACAGCCCTTTACTAAATGTTGCTTCTTTGTCATCAAAGATCTCTAGTATTTACTTATTCATTCCTTCATTTGTTCATTTATTTTTAAACTTTGTTTAAATAAGTGTAAATAGCTAGAGAAATATCCGCCCTGTGTAACAGCCATAATAAGTTGCAAGAATTTATTTTAGTTGAGTTGAGAAATCTTGATAATGTAGATCACAGGTTACCTGAAAACTCCTCACAGAAAGAAAGTGATTTGTAGATCTCCAAACAGAAGTACTCGTGGTTTAATTAGTGTCCAACAATATGATACATCAACCCGTTCTCCTATGAGGAGGTCCAAGAAACATTTCACCATTGTGATACCTAACGTGTTCAAAAATAATGAATGTACTGTACAGATATCTGCTGTTATTTACAAATATGTGATTTTTGGGTATGTGTGGGAATACCAATGACATAATGATTTTAGTTAAGCAAAATCATCTTTTTCCTATTACTTTTGAGTGGAGCTACTCTTACTGGACTCACGTGGATTCATGATTAATTTGCTCTAAATGAGCACAATACTTATTCCCATGGCCGTGCCAACAATATAAAACCTGGCGAAAGTCAGCTATTTCTTATTGTTTTTCTCAGACAAGGTGTGCGTCACAAATCATTTTTAATTTGTGCTAATTACCCACCCATCACACTTCAAGATGAATGCCTACACTCTTGTCTTCGGAAATACACCCATAAACTAAATGTCCATCTATGTTTGTAGGTCAGTTGAAAAAGTCTGCACAGTAGGAAAAGGGTAAACGTCACTTCAAAAACTTTAAGACATTATATTTTTCTTCTAGAATACTAATCTAAGCAATACTAATATTGCCTTTTTGTCATAGCAGCTGTCCCTCAAGTCTATTTAAGGCACATTTGGTTGTGGCTCACAAGCCAGCCTTTGCTAGATGTAAACCCCTATACCTGGGAGGTGAGTGCATCTGATTTTAACTACATTTTAATAATGTTTAAAGCATATAGGTCAGTGTAGGACCTGCATATAATGAGGTACCCTTGACGTTGGGATGCAGGCATAAATGTTTTGATCAAAATATGAACTAATACCTCATGTTTTCATTTTGCTAGACACACACAGATATGCAGTTTAAAGGATAAGCGCTGACAACTTTCTTTTTGTTTAGAATATTAATCAGTTTAAATTTATTCATTGCTTAAATTAATAATAGAGTGAGAAGACATCAGAACATGTGCTATTATAAATGTAGAGGCAAGAACGCATCTTCACCATATCTCCGCTGGCAGATATTTAATCTTTTTTGTGGGTCAATTTGACTCTTCTGTGAAGCGTCAAATGAAGTAGATCCTGAGAACAGACCTACTTCATCCTTTTATCTAACTTTAATATTCTCTTCAACAAGACAGAATCTTGGTTTGTCTGGTCTGCAAATCTGTTCACTTTTTTGCCTATTTTGCACTTAGCAAAGAATGCTCTTACTGTGCACAATTTCTCCCATTTGTTGGTGCAAACGATTGCAGTCTCGTAAAAACGCTACCGTTTTAGTCTACAAACCTATGCCTTCCTCACAAGTCGAGACGAACTTGCACTTAAGTACCCATGTACATGTCCTGTATTGTCATCTATGTTCATCACTATTTGCCACCTGTCCTGGGACAGGTGCCCACCTCTGAATAAAATCCTGGGGCACAGTGACTATGTAGTAGGTGACAATAGACCTTAGAATTAAACAACAAAATAATGAGTCCAAATGCATGAAAATGAACAAATCTCATGACTTGATGCAGTGGATGCTGATACTCTTCCCCGCAAGTCATTTACAATCAAGGCAAGAAAGTACACATAAGCAACAAAAATATATACTACACCTAGTGGTATCCCTTGTTTTAGTCCGAAACCAAAATGATCTGTCTCATCTACGCAAACTATAAAACATAAGAGGGTTTCATAAGATAAAATGTTGCGAGAGTGCCGTTTGATTATATAACCATGCAACTGCCCATGCAAGGATATCTAGAAGTTCCGAGTGCACTAACTAAAGTATCTGGCGCTATCTAACACTGGACAACTTTCAGCTATCATTGACATCTGGGTGGGAGTCCAGTTACAGGAGATGCCTACTAAAGTGTTTGGTCACCATCCACGTGGCCCCCAGGGGTCCTGCAGCAAATATAGAAACTATGGTAGCTCTGTCACTAATACCAATCCTTGCATATACAATATGTTTCCTGTTTCAAACTGTATTTTCTTTGGGCAATGCACACTATTGATTTGCACTCAGAACCATCTGCTTGGGCGTGGAATAAGATATTTAAGTGGGATGATCTTACCTGAGTTTCTGGTGCACAGGTACACACAGAACATCATGGAGATAAACATGACAACGAGGGAACCCGCAATGTATAGGATAATTTTACTGCTGTACACTCCAAAGTCTGTACCTGTAGTAAGAGATAACCCACTTATCAGAAGATTCTGTTATCTGAGCGAGAGAGATAGACATTCACCTGGGATTATAATTTATGTTTTTTCTATAGAAAATGTAATGGAGGACATATATGAGAATTGGTACACAAGTATTCATATCTCTCCAGTATATTTCAGGTATAGTTTTTCCAGTATCTGTCATTATATATGTTTTACAATATTATAATTTATGATGGATACTTTAATTTTTTATACTGTTTACTAACCTATACATGGTTGCTTTGGATTATTATAGTTATGAGCCAATGGCCTCAAGATCTTCTTCTGGGCTAAAGCTTTCACTTAGTTGAGCATGCCTGCCAATATTCCCGAATGGTTATCAAGAATAAAAATAGGCTATGTGACCAGATTGGCTCAACCGATGCCCACACCCTTAAAACACGTATCAGGGTTGCGTCTTTGTATAGTTATGTTGTCTCTTCAGGGGGTGTGCTACCCTTTTATTGTACTCAAACAATGCTTGTCTTCCCAGGTCCTGCTCTCCAGGAATAAGGTGAGTTCAAGTTTAGATACAGATGCATTTTGGACATATGTGCAGCATTAAAATGTGTATATGTGTGCAACAAAAATTCATGTATGCCCACCTCTAAGCTAAGGCCTGTGTATGGACTGTGTTTAACTTTATTTGGGATGTGGAATGTCTTTGATTAAGACAACCATCGATCGATATGTCTATATTAAAGTCCTTTGTTGGTGTCTAGATTCTAGTCTTACATTTAATCAGGTGTGTAAAGATATCAAAGTCTTCTGGAATGTTAGACATGATTACTATGTACAAATACATTAAGGGTCAATACAAAGAACTTTCATGGGAACTTTTTACCCCATGGACTATACACAGGACACACAGTCACCCCCTTAGTTTAGAGGACAGGAAATTTCACAACCAGCAAAGGAAGGGGTTCTTTACAGTAAGGGCAGTCAAGATATGGAATTCATTGCCAGGGAAGGTTGTGATGGCAGATTCAATATATATGTTTAAGAAAGTGTTAGACATTTTTTTTGCGGAAAAGTGTATCCAGGGATACGACCGTTAATTAAAATGAAGGATAGTAGTGGATATAGGGTAAAAATATAGGGTAAAAATAGGACTGCAATAGTGGGTCTGGGGGGATTTTCACAATTGAAACAGATTGGTGGTTGCTTACTCTGGATCAATTTTAAATATAAGTTAGGGATCGCAGGAGATCCAAAATAGGTTGAACTTGATGGACTGGTGTCTTTTTTCAACCTCATCAACTATGACTACATGTAGCCAACATAAATAAATTAAAGGGGACTTTTCCCTGCTGATGATTTCTCTCACTTCCACTAAAAATTGTAGATGTAATGGCCTGACCAAGAGAGATGGTCTCTAGAAGTCTTGTCTTGGAAAATAAACAGCTAGTCCACAAAAATATCATCAAATACTATAGTACTCAACTTTATATTTTTTCTAATTTCCTGCTATGTTATCCCTTAAATAAAGCAGCACCGTCCTCAATCCAGCTTGATAATTGGTTGTCTCAGCTGGGACAGTCAATTCAATTACAATAAGCAAGAAAATTGGTCGGAGCTGATAGCTACCCCATGGAGAACTTGTCAAGACTTATTCTGGCACAAAGTCTTTTATTTCTACCCATGCTCCCTCATGATTTAGTATTGTTGGCACACCTTTAAGTTAGTTAGTTTAAACAATGTACAGCAGTAGTTAGAACATCTTTATTTACCTTGCTGGAATGAACAGCTGGTCCATGGCATGACTGTTGTTTGCTCCTGGCTGACGGGATTGGTTACTGTGCAAGTGAAGGACACTTCCCGGTCAGTGTCGGTCAGGAGAAACTTAAGAAGGCGGTTGTCATCAAACAGGGGGTAGGTTGTATTCAGAGGAATGTCATGTCTTTGTTTTATCATCCAGCTGTATGTCACATTGGTCCCGGCTGTTGTATTGCAGCTTAGAAATACAGAACAGTCTTTGCTTCCTCTGAACATAAATACTTGGACCTCTGGCTTGGCCACCACTTCTAGAAGAGAGACATAGACAAAGAAATTTAGCCCCATAACACTTATACTAAAATCAATATTAATTATATTCAGTATTACAAACTATGGGCCTGTTACAGGGCTCAATGCAACTGCAGCATCAGAGGTGAAACGTCAATCAGAAACGGGTAGTTATAGCTGTCGCTTTTCAACATCATCATCATCAATGTGTATTTGCTATAGCCCCTAGGACAATGCAAATTATATGGCTGTAAAAGGTATAACTGCCTTCAAGTCTGCATCGACTCACAATTCCGGATAAATGCCCTTACTGTACTAGGCCTACTATAGAACAGCCCTTCCCTGACCCATCATGTCTCTTCAGGTGCAAGTGTGGATGGGTGCAACTCTGCATAAGCATTTTTTTGGGTATGCGTAGATTAAAATCACACAATTCGCTGTACACAACTGGGCATCAGGCTCTACATGTTAACCTGGTTGACTTTATATATAAAGTGATTAACTACTTCTCCAGCATTGAGTTCTTACCATACACTGTGAGATGGAAGTGAAGAAGCCTCATATGTCCTTCAGTGTCCACCATCTGGCAGGTGAACACTCCAGTATCCTTCAGCTCAAGCGCTTGGATCTCCAGTGTAAAGTTATGGAGGAGCCGGACTCTTCCATGGAAACAAGATTGGTACGTTATGTCTGAGGATCCTCGAGAAAATGAAGCCACCAAGTGATCTGTGGGTGACAAATGTCTCCAAAAGACATCTCTGGTGTTAAATCCTGGTGGAAGCTCTGGTGATAGAAGTGTAGATTGTCCTTGTGTTCCTGTTATCTGTATAACTGTTTCTGTTGTGCAAATGGTGCCTGAATAAAATACATAGATCATCAGAACATCCTGAATAACAATGTGGGTAAAATAAATAAGTACCATTAATGGACAACCTGATATTCTTCAGGGCCTGCCTGGGCATCCCTCTAACTTTCAAAAGAGCAGTACATTATACTTTCTCAGTAATAGGTTAAAACAATACATTTAATCAAGCAAAAAACAGACACAAACAAGTGGTGTATAACAGTATCCATGTAATGAAGTGAGCGGAGATCGTGCAGCTCTTTCCCATGGATTAAAAAGGGAAACCATACCACGGAGGAGGTCATGTGATGCCAAAGTTGGCTGCTCCTGACAAATAATAAGATCAAGTTCAGTCTCATTCTCTGCTTTATGACCCACTGAGCTTCACCACTACCCCATTTTTTCAATAAGAACTGGGGCCGTGGGTTAAGTTTGGCAGGATATAAAGCAGACAATAAGAAATGGGGATGCAGATGAAGGCTCAGGGGGAAGATTCGGAGGGCCGCATGTTGCCCGTCACTGTTACATGCTGATCATGGCTACAATAAGAATGCATTTATTTCAGCTAATATAAAATTATCAATAATAATCCGCCAGATTTTAAGCTCCTTGGTTCCACTGAACTGAATGTTCTTTATATCGTTATATACTCGTTATATATCTTTATAGACTCTACTTTTTAGAGTATTTGACCACCAATTGGTTAGAGTGCGCTGTTCCCCTTATAATTCTAGGTACTTTATGGCCAAGTCCTCAGACTGTCTGACATGTTCTATAACTCTTTCGATACGATGAGGTTCTGCTCGCAAGGAAACAGAACATTCTTATATCACCACAAGAACCATCAAGGTCTTTTAAGTACAAATATTTGTATGCTCTCATCGTCTGTTATAAAACAGTTTATATGTACAGAAATAATTTAATATAGTACTTGGTATTATCATCACAAAATGCATATGTAGAATGAGTTTCCCAAGAGTCATACAAAAGCTAATAGTTTCTAATCCAGAGTATTTATAGGATTTTACTGATAAACAAAACATTTTGGGAAACTTCCAGTTTTGTGGTCAGTGAATCAGTTCACAAAAGTACCTTACAACTGAAAAAAAAGCTGAATTCAGACCAAAACGACCATTTGATGTTAAAATCTGTAACGTAGAATTCTATAGCGACATAACACATTGAGCAGCTGCTCGTTATAAATGTCATTGAAAACAAATAAAACAATATTTGTAACCCCTTAATGACTTTGTAGCTTTATGACCGGCCATGTGTTGTAGTATTTAATTTTATTTTTTTTATTACTAATATGTGCCCTATAAGGTCAGAATAGACTTTGGGGGGGGGATTCCAAAAATATATTTTCACTATTTACAGCAGCAGTTTATCTGGAGCTGACATACCAACTTTGCTTTCTTATCGAACTCTAACAGTTAACAGGGGTATTCTGAGACCCAATAACTCTCTCCTGCAAAGGGGGAGCAGTGATCATGTGATGTAGAAGTATCCAATCCTTTAGACACTGCACTACCCAACATAATGAGTTGAACAGGAGTTAATGGATTAAATAACGTTATTAATTGCTATCCCCAACAAGTGATACATTAATATCAGTCAACAGTAACCACTTAATTGCAACAATCGTCTCCTTATTTACAGATTTGCAATACAAGAGACAATAGCAGAGCTGGTGTTTTGTAAAGTGAGTGTGCTGCCCATGCCAGCTTTAATCCCAGTTGTCAGTGTCACTCACCTGCATGCACAACTAACAGCAGTGTCAGCATCGAGCTCAGCATTCTCCCAGTAAGCTGTACAATATATCCCAGGGAAATGATCTGCTGCTTCTCCTCCTCTGATCGTGCTAAGAAATACTCTGTCGTCCGTAGAGAAATCCCCTGAGTTTACACATTAGGACACAGATCCCTGGCTCCCCCATATTCACCCTCTCTTCAATCTCATGACCAATTAGTAGATTCCTGATAAAAAGGGAAATTCCGCATGTGGTCTGTGATGCAAACACACTTTCAGAAAACAATAGTGGTTTATTTGAAATAGCACTTCCCTATCTCACGCTGTAATGCTTGCCAGGAGCCAGAGAGATTGCAATGAGTTAGTACATGTCTACCTGCAGAGCAGATAAATTCTTACTGTTATAAAGGACACCAACTACGCTAAAGGTAATTAAACAGTTAATAGAAGATATGTACTGACAAAGTGAAACTGTCTGGACATGACTATAGAGCTGGCACTGAGTTCTGGCAACAGAAGTATGACCTAAGAAGGTGATCTGTCTGCAGTTGATGCATTACTATTAAATAACTTTTTAAATGGAATAACTATTTGTGTTTCCCTTTTAAAACAGTACTCCATTGAAAATGAAAAATGTAGTTTAGGGTGGAGTTTGTTAAGATATTAGAAAGTATAACAACATACATTCAGTTGGTGTCGAGTTCCAGTGGATGACTGTGAAGGCTCCAATTGTCCAATTAGTAGAAGAGAGGAGCAGAGCTGTAGACCACTGAAGGCTCTGGGGGGACCTGCAGGATTTAAGGCAGTGACAGATAACTTGATACAAACTAGGGACGGCAATGGGCACCCCACTAACCTTCAAAAAGGCCACACTTTATACTTAATCTCAGTCGTAAGTTAAAACAATATATTTAATCAAAGAGAGAGAAACCTAACAGTATTAACATATCAGCAGACATTTTTTACAAGTGTTACAAGCTATAACAAGCTATAACAAACGTATGTGCCAATCAGGAAGAAGTTGGGGGCTGCAGCCATTGTCAACATTGAGGATCAGAAGTTGCCAACTTCACAAATAATGTGTCACATTAAGTCACATTCAGTGTTTTAGATACCCCAGAGACCCTGGTGCCCTAGACCACTGCCTAGGTTCGCCTAGTGTTAACGCCAGCATTAGGAATACCACATTGAGGATAGGTGTGACCTGCCAATTTATCATATCTTAGTTATTGTTTTAGCACAAAAAAAATATTTTTACTACCTTAGATCAATTCCTATTTTGATGAATTTGGCAATTTGGTTTAAAAATATAAACAAATAGGGCAACACACACTAAAAGTGCATTCTACTCGCAACTGAAAACCAACTAGTTAAACCTCAGCCTTACTGGTAGTTAAACAATGTATGTAGCTAGTCATCTCAACTATAGGCAAGAGCTGGGCACATACGTTTATGTGCTTGGGGCCAGTTGCAGAGTAAATCCGAAACTAAGTTTACTAAGAGACCATCCAAAAACTCCCTCCATACAGTTTATTGCTAGGGGAACTCACAAGCCTCACGTGTTAACTTATCATCATGTTTTTCATAATACAGGTCTAGCAAGAAGTCGTGTCCACCCAAAGTGTCCTAAACCGCACAACCAAGCCCCTATAGGTTGAAAACGCAGTTGGTGCAGGAGATTGTCCCAGGGCTATCTGAATAGTTGGGAGGATGCCTTTAATAGCTAATAAAACTGACACACAAGTCTCTTTGAACAAAGAAGCAGTGTGTAAGCTATGTTCTCCGCTATTAACCATTTCAGGCAAGGGAGAGGCTGACTGCAGAGTGCAGCAATTGGACAGGTTCGTCTGGTGTGTGTAGGAAACATCTACCCCCATAGCCACAATTTTATCTCAAAGATCTCCAGTCCTGACAACATCCTGAATTGTGCACAACTAAATTTGTGAATGTCATTACTAAAGATGCTCAGGCTCTGTTCCCCGAGAATCAAACACACCAGAACTTAGCAGATCCGAGTACCGAGCCGAGCCGGCTGGGTACTTCCGCGCGCCCTCAGAATTGAAAACAAGGCAGAACGTCATCGCTACATCGTTGGATCTCGGATCTCACGAGTTTTGGATTCTACAAGTACCGTCCTCCACGGCGATCCAGCGCCATTTCACAGAGGGACACAGAAGGCGTAGCCCAGTTCTTGGCAGTCTGTAGAGCAGTTGGGCAGTGTCATAGGTAGAATAGAAAGAGGAGAAGAGGAGGGGTAGCAGTGTTCTTCAAAGTCTCCAGTGACATTCAGGAGAGCTCCATTGCTCTATTGCTAATTGTCATTGCTGAAATACAAATAATAGGTCTGGCAGGCTTGGTCTTCTAAATCTGCAGTCTTTGTTTGAAAGTGTATGAGAATAATATTGTGACCTGTGAGGTGGTCAAAATTGACTGCAAATGACTTGAAATTAGTGTTATTGAGGTTAATAATAATGTAGGAACAAAAAAAGATTGTGTGATTTTAGCATATTTTAGCAATTTTTGTAAAAAATACAGATCCAAAATCAAAACACACGAAGGCGGTTTTGCCAAAACCAAAACCAATACACGAAGTTAATCCAGATCCAAAACCAAAACCAGAACACGGGGGCCAGTGAACATCTCTAGTCATTACCAGCTATTCTATATAAAGCAACCTGCATTTTAGATTCCAAAGTCCTTTAACCTGTACAAGAGGAACAGACATATACCTCGGTGCTGCGGAGCACTGCGGCGCCTTACAAATCTACGATAACAGTAATAGTACCTGAAAACTATTAACTTATCGGAATGCAGTGTTGCCACCCATTGCTAAAATATAATAAAAAACATTTTAATACGTATCCCCCATAGTGTCCTATTTCCTCTGACCAGCCCAAAAAACGGAGCATGGATTGGTAATTTAAATTTGAATTAGTGGTGTAAGGAGGAAAATCGGGAGCACTACTTAAAGTTTCTTTCTAAATAGTAAAAAACGAAAGTATCATGGAATTTTCATGGTGTTTCTTTTTAATCATGGTGATAGTATCCTAAGGGACGCAGTCTGTGCTAGAAAGCACGCTGAGTGAACAGTTGTAAATAAAGATTTCTTATTTAAAAGAATGCTTGACTGGAAGGGCATGCAGATGCTTGACAAAATGCAAGCACCAGTCCGCCCTTCCAGTCAATGGCTGCCAGTGCATGCTGGAACATGTAGTTCTACAATTTCAAAAGAAAAACAACACAAACAGTAAAATAATTTTGAATAAAACACTCAAAGAAACTACTCATTTCATAAAAATAAACTTTGCTTTTTTGTTTGTGTGATTCATTTACTAATAACAGTTTTATCTGTCTATTAACCAGGCTAGATTGTAAGCTGCATGAGGCATAATATGTTTTGTTATGTGCATACTATGAAATATCATCATAATCATGTGTGTTAACACGCTGTAGAGGGCTCTCGAGAGAAGTCATGTGATTTACGGGAAGTGAAATTGAATGGACATTCTTGTGAGACTAACATAAAGGAACAGAACATCTGTTAATGATTAACACTTGTAGTTTGCTTTATAAGGGACTAGTAGGCTTTACAGCCGCCTTTTACAGAAAATCTTTCACCTTGTCTATGTTATCTTGTTCTGCGCCAGTATCATGTTACCTGAAAGACCGCGTACACCTCCCACATATAGTAAATTGCCCACGACTCCTTTTTCGCACTTTGAGATATGATGAATTTATTTTTCTATTTGTCTCATAAAACATAACCTCCTAATTAAGGTGTTAAAATCAGAGATGCTCACTGACCCCCGTGAACTGGTTTTGGATCTGGATTAGCTCCGTGTTTTGGTTTTGGTTTTGGCAAAACCACTTTCGTTTGTTTTGGTTTTGGTTGTGGATTTTTTAGAAAAAATCCTAACATATGCTAAAATCACATAATTTTGATCCTTTTTTGTTCCTACATTATCATTAACCTCAATAACACTAATTTCAAGTCATTTGCAGTCAATTTAAACCACCTCACAGGTCACAATATTATTTTCATACACTTTCGGACAAATACTGCAGCGACCTGGCTGGATGGTAAGCGACAGAGCAATGACACAAACACACGGCAGTTCCTAGCACATCTAGGACACATTGGCACACAGCAGTGGCAGAAAAGATAGATGAGAGTCCGCCCTCCCTCTCACCCTCCGTGATGTTGGATCTTAAAAAGGAATTCAAAACTCGCGATATCCGACGACGTCACAATGATGTTTTGCCTCATTTTCAATTTGCGCGACAGTACTGAGACGGCTTGGCTCGGTACTCAGATCTGCTAAGTTCGGGTGTGTTCGATTCTCAGGGAACCGAGTCTGAGCATCTCTAGTTAAAATATGTTTTCTAAATCATAGAGTAAAAGGATCTCACCCGGGATATCAGACACAGTGGTATATTTGAGTGTTTTTATTACATAAGTGTTTGCGCACATAAAAATGTATTTTCCTGAAAATGTGTGTCTGCAAAAAAAAGAAATATAGGAAGACTTATAATTAGCGACACCTCCAGTGCCCCTTTAAAAAGCCAGTCATTCTGTGAGAGGTACGATCATAGGTGCCTACTCTACCGGAATGTCCAGAAGACATAGCTGCCTACTCTATTGGAATGTCCAAATTAATAAGTGTTCTCCTGGACTCCCAGGAGAGTAGTGCTCCCTCCCGCATCCCAACAATTCCCTTGTATAATTGAATTATGGCTGCATTGCACAGCGGGGGTGAAGCTTAATTACGCTATTTGAGCCATCACATCCACCAGACTCAGCACTGGGCACAAGGATCTCTCCTCTGGTAGATGGCAGAGGGGAGATTAAAATATTGGCACCTATGGGCATGATACTATCTGCACCCATTGAAATCTCATTTCTGTAATAACAGGTGTGTAAGTGCAATGAGCCCATATTTAGGTAGGAATGCCCTAATACACTCAACTTCTTTTGGCAGAAGAAGCAAACTGTTCCACTCCCTCAAAGACTCTGTTTTCTGTTGCACGATATTACAAAACAATTTGTGTGGTGAGGTCACATTTTTGGGCTTTTGCAAATGACCCTTACATCCTCCATTCAGGTATCAAATATTTAAATTTATTTTATTTTTAAATATGTTGGTTTATGTGGACATATCTATAAGTTCTATGTACTAATTATAGTATACTTCGAGCAAAGGATTCAGTAACATTTTCGTGAGAAGTACCAATTTATGTCACCTCTGAAAGGCTGTACATTTCTGGCCAGTTTACATGGCTGTGGTGCCATACAAAATTAAATGTTCTTTCATATAAGCGCAATCTAGTATCTTGTCTAACAAATAAAATATGATATTTGCAGATCATGTACACGTATCGCTCTATCTATTCTGCAGCAGTGATGATCCCTACGATATTCTCAGGTCTACCCAAAATGTACTATTACTGCATTACTCTTCCCTGTGCACATGCAGTGAAATACAGTAATCACGCTGTCCACATATATATCTCCAGTCCGTCAATGACCCTTAAGAGTTGATTTATCAACCCTTCTAAAAAACAAAGAGTGGAAGAATTGCCCATAGAAAACAATCACATTCTAGCGATAATTTTCTAGAATGTGTTAGATCAGTTTTGGGCAATCGGAGGCCCATTGACCCTTCTCCTGAGGCCCTCAGCCGGTTGCTCCCAATCTTATACTCTTCTTTGTCAAACCAAAGAATAAGGCAGAAGCGGGACAGCCAACTTCCATGTCACGTGACCTCCTCACATGATGCAGGGGCAAGATTGCCCATCACTCTGCCAGATAAATGATAGCTAGAATCTGCTATAGGCAGCACCTCAATTTTTCCTGTTTTTAGAACCTACCCCTTATAAGAACACAACAAAGGATCCATGCACATCAACGTCAGTGACTTGTGGGTCTGTGTGCCCCTTTTTTGAGTCTCTGGAGAAATGTCACACTAAATTCTGGTTACCATTTACACAGCAGATTATTGAAAAAAGTTGTTTGTGCTAATTGTGGTCGTTGTTATGCAACTGTATGTGTATTTTAGGAACTAACCCACAAAAAAAACCCTTTCTCCGAAGAAGTTTCTCTGTGACTTAGCATCTCAAGCCCTCCTAACCAAAACTCCCAGAAGCACAAACGATGGCCTGGCTGGGCAAGTTGTTGTTGAACCAGAAATACCAGTATTACCGTCCAGTTAGTGGCTAACAGTCAATGCTATAGCATGTAGTTCCACGATAACATAACAAACACAAAAGAAAACACATAGACACAAATTTTAAAATAAAGTTTATTTGAGTAAAATACTCTTCTTTTCACTCTTCTTCTGGTTAAGTAATACAATAAGAGGGCAAAAAACATAAAAGCTGGAGCAACTACTTGTTAAATGCCTTTTATGTGATTTTATGTTCTCCCATTGGAATATAAAAAAAAAATACAAATGTCCCATTGTATTGCAAAGACAGAAGAATTGACCATTGAAATGAAACAACAAAAGAATTTCCCATTGTATTATGATGGATCAAAAACAAAAATTGTATTATATAATAAAGCGGTAACAAGGGATCGAGAAAGTAATTTGTTCAATGAAACTTTATTTTATAATATGTTTCTGTGTGTTTTTTTTTAGTTATTCAAACACTTTGGTATAATTGCTAGAGGCCTTGGGGACTTCTGGCAGTATTAGGTTGGCAAAATTGCACTCCAAGGGTCTCAATCCTTTTCATTAGCCCAGCCTCCACTGTCCAGGGGGGCCATAACATGCCCAAACATTTTCTGTCCAGTCATAGTAGTCTCAGGTATGGGGACGTTTTGATATTTGTCACTGATGAACCTTTCCCTTGAGCCAATCAGTACCCTATACATTAATAGAGAGCTCCAGCAACTGATCAACAACTCTAGAATGCACAGGGTACTATAGACCCTACCCAGGTTATCTGTACCTGGATACAGGACATCACCTGGGCAGGTATCTTCCAAAAGGTACAAGCTTTATTAACCCAATCACCGAATGGCTATAGCACTCTTATGAACGATTATTATAGTTACGTTGCTTAAACCATAAATCAAAATAAATCAGTAAAATCACTAAGCAGGGATTCCTGTCTGCTCACTGGGGAAATCCAGTATTCTTCATCTGCCATGGAAGCAGTGACCAAGCCAGTGTCATCCTGCTTTTTCAGACACACCAATACAATGATGGGTAGAGTTCCTAGCAAGATAAAGTCAGTAGCCCTTCCAATGCTACTCTGGATCAGCCAAACAGGAACCATAACCCACAAGCAGTGTCTTTTACGCTAGTTTATGGTACCTATAGTAGCGGATGCTGGGTACTAATGGATGCAATAAATTAATCTCTGTGTCCCTATTGGTACCCCCTGTCAATAGAGCTGGACTAGGGTAAAGATTCATTCCATGCAATCTCCGGGAACCCCTGCCGTGGCTGGCTCCGCAGTGTCTCTGGATAACAGCCTCTTTTGTGTGACAATATACAGTAATAAGAAATGCAAAGGGGACATAATCATCTGGATAAGGTAATAAAACAGCCTGCTTTACAGTTTAACCCTTGACTATACCTTTTGACACTTGGATCTGCCTAGTACTTCAGATTTGGGTTAATTGACTGCTAGCAGACACAGTCCTAATTCTTGGAGGACTAGCATTTGATTTCTATCATCCTTAGGATGGGGAAGGCTCTTTGTTGGGCTAAATGGTAGAGGGGTGGTGCATTATATCCAAATTATTTGTTGACTTATTAATATTTAGGGTTAATACCAATTATTTTGCCTTATGTATTAACAGGTTACCACTATTGATAACCGTGATAACAGGGTTACCACCAGTGTGTCAAGTATCGTTGGCACTCGCTGGTGAAGGCTTGCCCATGGTTGGAGCCCAATGACTAGGGCTCCAACAGCAGAATAAGGGTTTCAGAAGCCCCATGTTGTGAGTTATCGATGTTGTGAAAAAAATACATCAAGGTTTCCATCTCCCTTAAGTCCTACCTGCCTACTCACCCGGAATGTCCAGGAGACTCCCAAATTTTGGTGAGTTCTTCAGGACTCTCGGAGAGTAGGCCATCCTTCCATATCCTGCTTCACTTTCTTGAGAATTGGGTTGGGCCATGATGATGTAATTCATTTGCGAATCGCATCTTCATATCCACAACCCATCAAGGCCCTGATTACATGACTCACATTGTCACGAACCTCCACACTTTCCCCCTTGGACGTCCCCTCTGGGAAATCCCAGAGGGGAGGTATAAAACGTAGACAAGTTTGCTTTAAGCAATGAAGGATCTGTCAGCTAAGTAAAAATGGGTGTACTGCCTCTGGCACCTGTTTCTTATTGTGAATCCTGCATGAAGGGAGAAGATGTGAATTTAGGGTTTATCCATTGTTGATTCATTCTTGTAAATGTCATCGTTTCCGCACTCTATAAGCTGATGCCGCTTGTATTTCTGGAAGGTGAAGTGCTGCCACCTGTTGACAGTTGCCAGTATAGCTTTGGTTCCTTACAAAGAGGCTCTTATTGCAACATTAAAAACTTACTGCAAAAAAATGTGCAGTTGCCGTTTAATGTTTTAGGAAATTGTGTTCTAGGTGTCGCAGAACAATTCCTTATTCCAAACTAATGTCATTTAATGCTATTCCAATCATTTTTTTTTACAAATTTACTTATTGGTTCTTATGTTTTTATGTGGGTTGGGAGGTAATTTAGGGGGGTTTTTTTGGATACAGTTTCCACTGACGGCCCTGAACACATATTCATCATCATCATCATCATTTATTTATATAGCGCCACTAATTCCGCAGCGCTGTACAGAGAACAATACACTAGAGCGTGGGCTAAAAAGTGTTTCAATAACAGATTTTGATCATTCTGACCACTGGCTAAACTTCTTCTGCCAATATTCCAGCAGCACTAAAATTTACGCATGCTTCAATAACTTTCTGTCCATGTTTCAGAATTGGGCAACTCTTCCCCCTCTTGGGCACCATTCCACTTAAAAAAACAAATGTTGTTAATAGATTTTTTTCAATCCCTAGGCGGATGTTTTGGTGAGATTTCCTTGCATTTCCTTATTACATTCAATCAACACCAAGTATAAGGCTGTTGTGAGCACACTGACGCGTTTTGCTCGATGACATACTGTAGAGGTTGTGTAAGTGTTTCTTGGTGATAGACAATTTTCATCTTGCAGTGTTTTAATTGCTGGGTTTTTCTACACCGAGATGGCTAATGGCACTAACGACAGGCATAGGAAATAATTGTGTTTTGCAGCAATCAGGGTGTTGTTGTGAGAGTATAAAATGTGTAAGAGTAAAGGGAAAGGATCCGGTAGGAAATGCTGTAGTACTGTTTACACAGGCAACTGGACTGCATATATGAATGTACAGTTGTATGCAGTATTATTCCTTACTAATGGTTTCCCCCTAGCATAACCCAAGAAAACAGATTGTTCAAGGGGCTGTAAGCTCCTTTTATAGGGTTATAGATATTTGACATGTGTTGGCTGACTGATTGGCAAAAGAGGGCAAACTTGTGAATTAGTTTGCCAACCCAGAGTGTTTCTGATGATATATGGGGTTTTCCAATAATATATAAAAACAATTCACAGAAAAAATAGCTTCACCCTTAAATCAGCTGGGAAACAAACGGCTTGTACTTCCTCTTCTGTAATTATCACAGTGTTAATGTTGATTTAACAAGACTTCTGCAATACAGAACAAATTTGAAAGCAAAGGCAATTAGCTCCCTTTCTGTATCAAAATGTGCCTATCATCTAAGATACGTCTTCACTGGGATGGTCAGTATTAAATAACAGGGATGTTGTCAGGAGCGACAAATTTATAGAGACAAATGTTCAAAACCTGGGACTTTCCACATAGACAAGGACAATTATTGACTCAGAAAAAGGAAGTGCCACCAGAATTGTTCCTTACTTGATTCCTACCAATGGTCGGTGATATTTAACAACGGAAGGTAGCTGACAAGCAAATAATAATGGTATTGGTACCAAATAAGTGTGGTTTAGGTTAACCAGGTATAGTGCTTCCGCTACGCGTTTCGGGACCACACATTCAACAGGTAATGTGGAACAAATGACACATTATGAAGATCGGCCAGTTCATACAGGTGACCCCTGACCCGTGTAATAATGCCAGCTAATTGAATAAAGCTATGACACACAAATAAACAAAACACAATCTAAACGGAACACGGTATGTATCAATTAATAAACAAACAGTGCAATGAGAAACCAACGCGATGATTAAATAATTTAAAACCAATTTATTATCCCTCAAGCAATAAAAAATAATAATACAATTGATGATTTGCTGCAGTAGATCGCAAAAGATAATATATACACATTTAGAAAGCAATCCATATTGTTCTAATAAAGGTGGTTTATATATATATATATATATATATATATATATATATATATATATATATTTGGCCGAGCGCACAATCAATTTTCAATTAGGCTTGTAATAAATAGCCAGATGAAATATCAGCCATATTCGGGCATTTACTGAGGTGTGCTCAGGGAGCTGCAAGCAAAAATCAGCGCTGAAATTAACGTACTAACGATAATGATGCGGACCCCATGTTGTTCTAAAGAGCAAAGCAGGGAATTGAATTCCTTCCATGATCTCCCTCATTAATTATTCCAGTTCCCTTGTTACTTGTCTTCCCCTCACCAGACTTTTGGTCCAAAAATCTATTTTGAATGCAGCATATAGACTCATTTTCATTGTCAAATATTCTTCTACCAGTCTCTACATTTCTTGAGCTTTCTTCTACTAAATTACACTTTATACTGTGGAATCCTCTCGCTCATTCAACAAGACTTTCCCTTTACCACTCTATACTATACTTGCCCACTCTCCCGGAATATTTGGGAGACTTCCGAATTCCGAGTTGGTGTCCTGGACTCCCGGGAGAGCAGGCAATTCTCCCGCATCCTGTCCCCAACAAGCCTCAATGACCCGTTTCACTACGAATCTTGTAATTTTGGCCTCGCCCCTGCGACTTCATGTCAATTTCGATGCAGGGGAGAGGCCAAAATTACGTGATTTGACCACCCCTGCTCCCTTCTGTCCTCCCTCCACACCCTCTCATCCTGGATCTTCCGGAAGACTAGAACACAAAGTCGGCAAGAATGCTCTATACCATGCTTGCCTACTCTCCAGGAATTTCTGGAAGGCTCCCAAATTTCGGGGAGTCCTCTCGGACTCCAGGTAGAGTAGGCACAACTCCCAGATTCAAAGAAGATGCTGAAATTAATGGCATTGAATATGGCGGGGCTTAATAGTCTTATTAGTCCCCGAGCCCGCTATTCAATGCCATGAATTTCTGCATTTTATAGCGGGGACGGGGCCAAAATGTCATGTTTTTGAAGTCCCGCCCCCACACACCTGCCTCTTTCCCCCCAATCGCATATTTTTCTATAGATTGTAAGCTCGTGAGCCGGGACCTCTCCTGACCTGTTTGTTACTATCCAGAGTTGTTTTAATACTGTGTTTTTTCCCAACTGTGAAATGCTACTGAGTTTGTTTCCACTATATCAGGCCAGGCCAACCTGTTACTCCAGGTGTTGTCAAACTACAAGCCCCAGCATGCATTGTCAGTCGATGGCCAGCCCATAGCTGGCAGGGTATGCTGGGACTTGTAGTTTCACAACACCTGGAGAGCCACAGCTTGGCCAGACCTGCACTTTATAAATGAAAATAATAATAGTTATTATTATACGGGACTAAAAATGTTTTTTGGGATTGGTAACTTGTTCTCAGGTTAACCCTGCATTGTACCTCTTAACAAAACCCTGCATTTAAGTAGCTTATAATATATTACTGAATCAGTTTATTTATGGTGACAGGTTCAATATGAAATAGTTGACATGTTCAGTTAAAATAAATATTGCATTTACCTTCCAGGCAAAAGGAAAAAAAATCCTTCAGTATATTTCCTGTCATGACCACAAACGGTTAACTAGAACCTTGTCACTTCCCTGTTGGGTGTAGCCGGGGAGTCTGAGGTTTCACTTTGAAGTGACAAAAGAGTCCGCAAGGTAAATGTTTGGATTATTAAATATCAGACTCAGATCCTAAATAAAACGGTGTTGAGTAATTCACGTATGAGGGCTGGGAATTTGGTGGTAGTATGAAAAGCAAAAACAAAACTCTAGTAATACAGTTTACGTTTATATTATGTTTCATATAGGTTCAGGTGTGTTGTTCCTATAGAGGTGCAAAGTACAATGTGTCTGTGATTTAGATCTACGAGAGAAACACAGACCCAAAAAACAATACTTTAAATGATGTCATTGAAGCTGTGATTGGGGGCGGTTAAATGTTTTCACGTAGTACATTGCCTCTTCGTTCACCTTAATGGCCATTTCAAATAAATGTAGAATTAGCCTAAATCTGTGTTTTATGAATATGCATAAAAGCACGTGTCAATGGGTTGACATGTATATTTAAAACTATGGGGCTATTTATGAGGGTTTATCCCCCGAAAATTACAGTTTTGGGGGGGATTACCGCATTTTAAAATATCATTCCTATATATTACCAGGGAGTATCTGCTGCTGTCCCAACATCTTCGTAGATACTGTTCCATAGGTGTCTTTAGAAAGGTGTCTTTAGAAAGCGGCAATAGCTTAGCTTTTCGGAACTTGTCCCCCGACAGCTAACGCGATTGCGATCACTTTACTATAGACTATTCACCGGGGCAAGCTCCTATCAGAGACAGTGACCCAGCTCAACCGTTCTCTGACTTGCTCTGTTTACACTACTAGAATATCCGCTGAATCTGTCTCCTTCATCTCATTTGCAAAAACAAAAATATAAAACAAATAAAAGGTAAAAATGTAATAAAAATACCTGTTATTACATGCATGTATGGACAAAGCCTACCCCACCAGGGGAGTGTTAAACTACAGTATGTAGGACTGGATTTTGGGGTGTTTTTTAGAACATCGTTTAGAATTCTCAGAGTTCAGTTTGTAGAAAAATGCAAGAACTTGTGAAAACCCCAGAATTTCCCGATGACGTCCCTTCCTGGATACCCCTCTACTATTAGATCTCTAGCCAAGAATTCCTCGGCTGCTGAAATTAGGATGAAGCAACAAATTATTGAATTCTCATCCAAATTTTATTAGCTTTTGTTTTTATTAAAATATACAAACATCCTGTAGACGTCATATAAACAAATGTGTATTATCTCAGAGAAATAGAACAATACATTATTCATTGTGTTATCATTGTGTTTAGATGAAAATTTCCTGACTTCATCAGCTGCTTAAAGATCAAAACAATGGCAGAGAGAAGAATTGTCACCGAAGGTTAGTAGAATCGCAATGTAAAGGGCATTTGACTACGGACTGAGAGAACCATACTGACAGCGTCAGTGACATGATGTGAGGAGGGGAATGGAGGCAGCAGGAAGCCACAGACTGAGAGTTATATAGTGGAAGGAGCAGGGTCCCCCAGCAGCACAGAGTATATCAGGAGATGAGTGATGTGTTAGTGAAGACAGGGCTGCATGTGACAGGGGCAGTGACATGATGTGAGGAGAGGAATGGAGGCAGCAGGAAGCCACAGACTGAGAGTTATATAGTGGAAGGAGCAGGGTCCTCCAGCAGCACAGAGTATATCAGGAGATGAGTGATGTGTCAGTGAGGACAGGGCTGTATGTGACTGGGGCAGTGACATGATGTGAGGAGGGAAATGGAGGCAGCAGGAAGCCACAGACTGAGAGTTATATAGTAGAAGGAGCAGGGTCCCACAGCAGCACAGAGTATATAAGGAGATGAGTGATGTGTTAGTAAGGACAGGGTTGCATGTGACAGGGGCAGTGACATGATGTGAGGAGGGGAATGAAGGCAGCAGGAAGCCACAGACTGAGAGTTATATAGTAGAAGGAGCAGGGTCCCACAGCAGCACAGAGTATATAAGGAGATGAGTGATGTGTTAGTAAGGACAGGGTTGCATGTGACAGGGGCAGTGACATGATGTGAGGATGGGAATGGAGGCAGCAGGAAGCCATCATCATCACCATTTATTTATATAGCGCCACTAATTCCGCAGCGCTGTACAGAGAACTCACTCACTTCAGTCCCTGCCCCATTGGAGCTTACAGTCTAAATTCCCTCACACACACACAGACAGAGAGAGACAGAGAGACTAGGGTCAATTTGTTAGCAGCCAATTAACCTACCAGTATGTTTTTGAAGTGTGGGAGGAAACCGGAGCACCCGGAGGAAACCCATGCAAACACGGGGAGAACATACAAACTCCTCACAGATAAGTCCATGGTCGGGAATTGAACTCATGACCCCAGTGCCTGTAAAGCAGAAGTGCTAACCACTTAGCCACCGTGCTGCCACAGACTGAGAGTTATATAGTGGAAGAAGTAGTGTCCCCCAGCAGCACAGAGTAACTATTTCAGTGAACCATGAGGAACCTTTCAAATGATAAAATCATACATACTTGGTAAAGGTTTTTAATTTGTTACCTTTTCAAATTGAATGTATTAGAGTTATGGAGATTTGGGACATATAGTTTACTTGAGCGATTAATTAATTAATTCCAAAGGGTGATTAAAAATCATGCATACCCATACTGTATGGTCGAAACAAACTATGGACTATCCTCTCTCCTATGCCAAGTGTCAAGCTGGGAATCTTGACAAATACACAAATATCAAAGGAAGAAGTGGCCAATCAAAACCCCACAAATGTATTGCAGCATTAGATAATTCCCAGAGTTCAAACAGTGGAAATTGAACATATTGGGGCTCATTCTCAGGACAGTGGGTGGCTTCAAATCCACCTTACTTTCTAAAAATTATTTGAATTTTCCAGGTTCTCTACCTGTAGTTGGAGCCATCCTGTACAGTCTATGGCATGCATTTTGCACCTCCCAGAAGCCTTTGCTGCAGCAAAGCAGAGAAATTGCAGTGTTAAAAATTAAATTGCAAAATTGTGACACGTGTATAACGATAGTCCTTATGCCCTCATACTTTCAGGAAATTATCAAAGAGGGTGCTTCTACGGTGGTAGGAGGCAAGACTGGTGTGAAGTTTATATGGTTTGCCTCAAACTAATTTCCATTTCCCTAAAATAGTTAAACAGAGTATTTTCACAAGGGCAATTTTCAAAAGCGGAGTGAGGGTCTACAGCCATGTATACACTAGGTGGAGTAATCAGCATATTGGCACAAACTAAAATGTGCTGTTTTCCGACATATTCTTTGGTTCATACTGACCCTTAACGCGTTTCGTTACATTCTGAGACATTTGTGGATGTGAGGCAAATACTGATATTCTAGGGGATCTACATAAGTGAATTATAGGTCTAAATAGAAATGTTTCTCAAAGGTGAAAAGTATTCTATCGTTTTCTCCATTAAACAGAAGACATCGAGCAGTTCCGCTTGCAACTTTCTGAGTATGAATGGCATGAAATTCGGATGTTATATGAGTATTTCAAGAGCGATCTGGTGTACCTCGTCAAGTGCTTAGGACGCCTGACCGTCCTGAGTGAAATGCATTCTCAGAACATCCAGTTTAACACAGTAAGAAAAGTATTTAAATGTGAATCACACCAGAATCCTGTGCCCCAGTTCTACATATGAGTCTCTGTGTGTTTGTCATCTGCAGTCCTAGCATTTCATAACAGCCACTAACATAGCATGCTGGGACATGTAGTTCATTCCCAGCTGGTTTATACATAGTGGGTATAGAATTACCGTGGACCTCTCCCACAGTGGAAACAGAAGTCATGCACACTCCACCTTAATTCTATATCTATATATTATAGTATTTACAGCGGCCAAGGTCCAGGAAACTTTTGCTATTATCAAATATATGTACTTTAAAAGAGGTTTGGTCTACTTATATGTATCCTAATAAACTGTTTATACACATTTTTTTTTGCTTATTTGGGAAAGCTGGTCTGGTAATGATAAGATCTATAGGGGTAGATGTATTAAAACCTTCTAAATAGGAAAAGTGGAGGCGTTGCCCATGGCAACCATTCAGACTCTAGATATCATTTACGTAGTACATTCTAGAATCTGTTTAGTTGCTATGAGCAACACCTTCACTTTTCCTTTTTAGAAGGATTGATAAATCTAACCCGTAGCCTTTCCATCCTGTAGCAGGATCTCAGGCATCACATCCCCATGTTTTCCCCCACAAGTGGAAATGACTCCGGTAGTGGTTGTAGAACTCAATCTGTAGAGTAAACTGTGATGGCTAAATAGTACCAGTCGGGGCCATCTTTTCCATTGGGCACGATGGGCAGCTGCCTGGGGGATCACACGGGCAAGGGGGCCCCATAGGCACGGCTCTTAATTAGAATAAATAATCCTGAAAAAGATAAAACCTGCAAAAAAAACCTACAAGGGTCACTGAGCAAGTACATCTATCTATCTCTATCTATATATATCTATATCTATATCTGTATCTGTATATATCTATATCGATATCGATATCTATATCTAGGGGCCCCGGTGCACTGCTTTGCCCGGGGGCCCATAATGTTGTTAAGATGGCCCTGGTACCAGTTACGTATTGAAAACAGAGATAGTTGAATTACATGAATATTCAACTACACCGCTCATTGGCACAATCATTTAAAGTTTCCAGTCTTCTATGTGAAGGACCCACAAATTGCATTGCTTGTAGACGCTAAGAGTATGCAACAGATAAGGGGAGTTTCCCTTTACAATGCTGCGCCGCTTTAAATTTAATCGCCGTAGACGTTGAACTCGCGGGTGTTGAAGAACCCGCATGTTAATACATTTACCCCAAGGTATTTAAAGTTTTGAAGTGTTTTTTTTAACATTTGTCCATGCAAACTATGATTAGATTATTTTGCCTTATTAGAATACTCTGAATGTTATTTTTCACGGACTGTTATTCCTTTTTGCTTTGAAACCAAATAAAAGTCAATATAGAAGATAAAAATATATATTTTGGTCAGAGGAGGCCCACCGTTTTGAAGAATTAAAAATTGCCATCATTTGGCAGTGTGTAAGAGTGCAGTCCGATGAAAACTATGACAAAACTTTCTAAAAAAATGTGCGTCTTCTCCAAAAAAGAAACCTGTCAAACTGGGTTATACACATTTTCTATATTGTTTTCTCAAACCTAAAATAATTATTTGGCTTTTTTTTTTAGTGCTACTCATCTATAGAAAAGACATTAGGCCCTGTATTCTCCGAAATTTTGATACAAGATATCATGGACATGGGAAAAGACGCTGTAGTAGGATTGTTCCAAAGTCTCCATGTTCTTCAGAGGGATCATCCACTTCCTAATTTACTTGGCGTGTTGGGTGAAATCTGCCACATCGGTAAGCCAAGGACATGTATTGTAAATAATTGTAGCAATTCATCTTTATGGCATTTTACAATAATCTTACATGGTGTATTAAGGTCTACAAATCATCTACATAGCAGTTACTAGTTCCTATTAAGCTAGAAGTTTATATTCTCATGCATATTAATTCAGACCACAAAACGATCAAGGGTAGACAACTGGGGAAATTTAAAGAAAACATAATTATTAGAGATGAGCGCACTCGGATTTTGTGAATCCGAGCCCACCCGAACCTTTCCGATCCGAGACAGATCCGGGTATTGGCGCCAAATGAAAACTTGAAACCGAGGCTCTGAGTCATAATCCCGCTCTCGGATCTCGCGATACTCGGAACCTATTAATTCCCCGCTAGTCACCGCCATCTTCACTCGGCATTGATCAGGGTAGAGGGAGGGTGTGTTAGGTGGTCCTCTGTCCTGGTAGATCTCGTGCTGTGCTGTTTAGTTCTGTGCTGTGTTCTGCAGTATCAGTCCAGTGGTGCTGTGTGCTGTGCTCTGTCAGTTTTGAGTTCAGTGGTGCTGCTGGGTCCTGTGCTGTGTCCTGTTCAGTCCAGTGGTCCAGTGGTCCTGTGCTCTGGTGCTTCTAAGGGCATAGTTATTTCCCCATTATTCCCAAGTGTTTAAAAAATTTTAAAAAAAGTTCTAAAAATTTTTTTTAAAAAAAATGAATTACAACAAAATTTGCAAAACCAATCCTGCAGTATAAGTCCATTGGTACTGTCTGCAATATTACCAGGTTCACACATTCTGCAGTATCTTGTGCTACATATAATGGAGACCAAAAATTTGGAGGATAAAGTAGGAAAAGATCCAGACCCACTTCCTCCTAATGCTGAAGCTGCTGCCACTAAGTCATGACATAGACGATGAAATGCCATCAACGTCGTCTTCCAAGCCCAATGCCCAATCTCCTAGTACAGGGCATGTAAAATCCAAAAAGCCCAAGTTCTCAAAAAAAAGCAAAAAGAGAAACTTAAAATCATCTGAGGAGAAACGTAAAGTTGGCAATATGCCATTTACGACACGTAGTGGCAAGGAACGGCTTAGGCCCTGGCCCGTGTTCATGACTAGTGGTCCATCTTCACCCAAGGATCTTAGCCCTCCTCCTCCTCCCCCCCTACAAAAAATTGAAGAGAGTTATGCTGTCAGCAACAAAACAGCAAACAACTCTGCCTTCTAAAGTGAAATTATCACAAATCCCCAAGGCGAGTCCAAGGGTTTTGGTGGTTGTCAAGCCTGACCTTCCCATCACTGTACGGGAAGAGGTGGCTCAGGAGGAGGCTATTGATGATGTAGCTGTCGCTGTGGAGGAACTTGATGATGAGGATGGTGATGTGGTTATTGTAAATGAGGCACCAGGGGGGGAAACAGCTGATGTTCATGGGATGAAAAAGCCCATCGTCATGCCTGGTCAGAAGACCAAAAAATGCACCTCTTCGGTCTGGAGTTATTTTTATCCAAATCCGGACAACCAATGTATGGCCATATGTAGCTTTTGTAGAGCTCAAATAAGCAGGGGTAAGGATCTTGTCCACCTAGGGACATCCTCCCTTATACGTCACCTGAATAACCTTCATAGTTCAGTGGTTAGTTCAGGAACTGGAGCTAGGACCGTCATCGGTACAGGACACCTAAATCCCGTGGTCCAGTTGGATACACACCAGCAACACCCTCCTCGTCAACTTCCTCCACGATCTCCATCAGATTCAGTCCTGCAGCCCAAGTCAGCAGCCAGACTAAGTCCTCTCCAATATGGGATTCATCCGAGGAATCCTGCAGCGGTACGCCTACTACTGCCACTGCTGCTGTTGCTGCTGTTAGTCGGTCATCTTCCCAGAGGGGAAGTCATAAGACCGCTAAGTCTTTCACAAAACAATTGACCGTCCAACAGTCGTTTGCCATGACCACAAAATACGATAGTAGTCACCCTATTGCAAAGCGTATAACTGTGGCTGTAACTGCAATGTTGGTGTTAGACGTGCGCCTAGTGTCCGCCATCAGTGGAGTGGGATTAAGAGGGTTGATGGAGGTATTGTGTCCCCGGTACCAAATCCCATCGAGATTCCACTTCACTAGGCAGGCGATACCAAAAATGTACAGAGAAGTACGATCAAGTGTCCTCAGTGCTTTGAAAAATGCGGTTGTACCCACTGTCCACTTAACCACGGACATGTGGACAAGTGGTTCTGGGCAAACGAAGGACTATATGACTGTGACAGCCCACTGGGTAGATGCATTGCCTTCCGCAGCAACAGCTGCATCAGTAGCAGCATCTACAAAATGGCTGCTCGTGCAAAGGCAGGCAACATTGTGTATTACAGGCTTTAATAAGAGGCACAACGCTGACAACATATTAGAGAAACTGAGGGAAATTATCTCCCAGTGGCTTACCCCACTTAGACTCTCATGGGGATTTGTGGTGTCAGACAATGCCAGTAACATTGTGCGGGCATTAAATATGGGCAATTTCCAGCACGTCCCATGTTTTGCACACACCATTAATTTGGTGGTGCAGCATTACCTCAAGAGTGACAGGGGTGTGCAGGAGATGCTTGCGGTGGCGCGCAAAATTGCTGGACGTTTTCGGCATTCAGCCAGTGCCTACCGCAGACTAGAGGCACATCAAAAAAGCATGAACCTGCCCTGCCATCACCTCAGACAAGAGGTTGTGACGCGCTGGAACTCCACCCTCTATATGCTGCAGAGGATGGAGGAGCAGCAAAAGGCCATTCAGGCCTACACAGCCACCTACGACATAGGCAAAGGAGTGGGGATGCGCCTGAGTCAAGCGCAGTGGAGACTGATTTCCGTGTTGTGCAAGGTTCTCCAGCCGTTTGAACTTGCCACACGAGAAGTCAGTTCCGACACTGCCAGCTTGAGTCAGGTCATTCCCCTGATCAGGCTGTTGCAGAAGCAGCTGGAGAAAGTGAGGGAGGAGCTGGTAAAGCTTTGCGATCCAACAAAGCATGTAGCTCTTGTGGATGAAGCCCTTCGTACGCTTTGCCAGGATCCGAGGGTGGTCACTCTTTTAAATACATTCTGGCCACGTGCTCGATCCTCGGTTTAAAGCGTATGTTGTGTCTCTGTTTCCGGCGGTGCAAAGACCTTCTGGTCAGGAGATTGTCCTCTGAAGAGGACCGTGACATGCCAACAGCTCCACCCTCATTTTCTTCCCCATCTATGGCTGCGAGGAAAAAGCTCAGTTTTCCTTAAAGAGCCGCTGGCGGGGATGCTGATAACATCTGGTCCGGACTGAAGGACCTGCCAACCATTGCAGACATGTTTACTGTCGCTGCATTGGATGCTGTCACAATTGAAAAAATGGTGGAGGATTATTTTGCTGACACCATCCAAATAGACATGTCAGACAGTCCATATTGTTACTGGCAGGAAAAAAAGGCAGTTTGGAAGCACCTGGCTCAAACTGGCTCTGAGTTGTCCCCCCTCCAGTGTGTACTCGGAAAGAGTTTTTAGTGCAGCGGGGAGCCTGGTTAGTGAGCGGCGAAGGAGGTTGCTTCATCACAACGTTGAAAAAATGATGTTTATAAAAATGAATAATTAATTCCTCAATGAAGTACAGCACTGCCCTCCAGATAGTACAGAGGGACCTGTGGTTGTGGAGTCCAGCGGGGACGAATTGATAATGTGTGAGGAGGAGGAAGTACACACTGTAGGGGGAGAGGAATCAGAGGTTGAGGATGAGGACGACATCTTTCCTCAGTAGAGCCTGTTTAGTTTGTACAGGGAAAGATGAATTGTTATTTTGGTGTGGGGGCCCAAACAAACCAATCATTTCAGCCACAGTTGTTTGGTAGGCCCTGTCGCTGAAATGATTGGTTTGTTAAAGTGTGCATAAGGGTGGGTGGGAGGTCCCAAGGACAATTCCATCTTGCAACTATTTTTTTGGCATTATGTGACCATTCAAGAGTCGTTTGCCATGTTCAAAAAGTAAAAGAAAATGTCAACAAATTCAAAAAATTTAATCAAAAGTTAAATGCCCTGTCATTATTTAAAACAAGAGGGTTTGAAGTGCTAGATTTAGTGTAGTGTTAATATGTTATAAGCACTACACTTGGAACTTGGAGGAGGTATTGTGGCCCAGGTATCAAATTTAGTACCGGGGCCACCCACTACACAGTCCAGAATTTTTTTGGGGGAAATTCAGACCCGTGGAGGGTTTTTTATTAATTATATTGTGGTGACCACTTCTCTACGCAGTCCAGATACATTTATTGGTGCGATTCATACAAGTTCAGGGTTTTTAAATTATATTGTGGTGACCCACTCCTCTACGCAGTCCAGATACATTTATTGGTGCGATTAAGACCAGTTGATGGTTTTCTTATTATATTGTGGTGACCCACTCCTCTACGCAGTCCAGATATATTTATTGGTGCGAATCATAGAAGTTCAGGGTTTTTAAATTATATTGTGGTGACCCACTCCTCCACGCAGTCCAGGTACATTTTTTGGTGCGATTAAGACCAGTTGATGGTTTTCTTATTATATTGTGGGGACCACTCCACTACGCAGTCCAGATACATTTATTGGTGCAAATCATACAAGTTCAGGGTTTTTAAATTATATTGTGGTGACCCACTCCTCTACGCAGTCCAGGTACATTTTTTGGTGCGATTAAGACCAGTTGATGGTTTTCTTATTATATTGTGGTGACCACTCCTCTACGCAGTCCAGGTACATTTTTTGGTGCGATTAAGACCAGTTGATGGTTTTCTTATTATATTGTGGTGACCACTCCTCTACGCAGTCCAGGTACATTTTTTGGTGCGATTAAGACCAGTTGATGGTTTTCTTATTATATTGTGGGGACCACTCCACTACGCAGTCCAGAAAGATACCTCGTTGCAACGTTTTGGACTAATAACTATATTGTGAGGTGTTCAGAATACACTGTAAATTAGTGGAAATGATTGTTATTGAATGTTATTGAGGTTAATAATAGCGTAGGAGTGAAAATAAGCCCAAAAACTTGATTTTTGAACTTTTTATGCTTTTTTCACAAAAAAAATCTGAATCCAAAACCTTAAATCTGAACCAAAACCTTTCGGCAGGTGTTTTGCGAAATAAATCCGAACCCAAAACATCACAAAAATCCGAATCCAAAACACAAAACACGAGACACCGAAAGTCGCCGGTGCACATCCCTAATAATTATACTTCCATTGCCAGTTCAGTTTAGTCAGAGAGAGTATTTTGATGTTCCTTAGACTAACAAAGTCTATCTTTACGTTTCAAGACAGACACGGTTGTATTATATTAGTATAATGGAGAAGATATATTTTCATTTTATGGGCATACCACCATGGGGTGGGGTTCGGGTGAACGGAGACGAGATTTTCAATGACTGCACAATAGCAATGGCTATAAGCCCTACAATAATAAATGACTGCTTACCATATAAGCATTTATAAGGACATACTGAAAATGGAGATTTTAAAGTGGCAATACCCGAACCCCATGCTATGTATAATGATATACAGGCGTGGGGTTCGAGTATTGCCACTTTAAAACCTCCATCTTCAGTATGTCCTTAGTAAATGACGTCATTTTGCAGTGTAGCTGTTTAGCTTATTCTGATTTTACAGTTTACAGTCATTGAAAGATTCGGATAAACATCTTCTCTCTTATGGGATAAATAGTAATTTTATTATTGTAGGGCTTATAGCCATTGTTCTTGTGCAGTTGTTAGATAGTTGTTTAAATGACTACCACCGCCACCGTGGGTCAAATTTGGCTGGTATACGATGGCAAGCCTTATCGTCACTTCTCCTACTGCTTATTTCCACTTAGACCATATCATACAACAAGAATTTCTTCTCTTATTCCACTTTTGCTTGGGGGAAAAGCCCTCCTCAGCTAGGAACTGGTTTACAAGCCTGCCACAGAATAGGTTGAAATAATCAAGTTATTTGCACTGATATTTCTGAATATGTCAGTGGAATGGTGCTGCTGTGGCAGGGTTGTTGGCCTACAGGGAAACACATCACTTTGAGATCCTGGAGAAGCCATGTAACAGCCAGAAAGCCATTGTAGCAACAAGAGTTAGCTGTATCCAGCAAACAGAGGTATATAGGTGCTTACGTTTACCAATACATGCACTAGAAAATAGAACAAGATAACACGGATTTCCAGCTTTCTATGGATGTGGACAAGTGATACAAGGTATAGACTAAAGTACTGACTACTAGTTACTATAAAGTTATAAAGTCTAATTATTGACGTACACAACCGGAGGTTTAGGTAAAAATCTCAGCAGAAAGGATCCTTTTGGCAATATATCATAAGGTAGAATTATTGATGACATAACTACATTAAATTGTAAAATATTTATCTACCGATTGTTTACAGTACTGTAAAATGTGACATGAAATAGAGACTGTTGGAGAAAACAATTAATATTCATGTAAATGTCAAATACTTTTAATGAACATATCTCTTTAAGATGGGGAACGTGACCCCAGAAGATCAAAAGCCTTTTCTTAGTTTATTTTATACATCAATGCTGGTCAAGCATTTCCTTAAAGGGAACCTCTTCCCTGTCATAGCTTTATATTTGCCAGCCTAACACTAAAAAAAACAAACTGTGTCAACCAATATAGTCTACGGAGCTTTCAAGGACGATGGGAACCAAAAAAATGTTGGAGGGTCATATCTGACCTGCAGGCCACCAGTCTGATAGCCCGGTTGTCATTAAATAAAAAAAGAATTGAAGGAAAATCCTCCCTTTTCCGTGGTTCTTATGCTATCTTCAAATTTCTTAGCTTGCAATAAAATACAAAATAAATAATTATTGACTAATTTTTTTTTTTATAGGTCACGGTCTTGTAGGCCAGATTCTGTTGGACGAAAATGGGCATCATCTCCATCCAGACCTCAAAAGTAAATAACTCTAGATCTTTACTTAAGTAAGATAATTAGAAAATGAATTGAAATGATCAGAATACAATACCCAAGACTATAAATAAATTATATTATATCATATTTTCTCTTGCACAATAAAGTAGACTAAGGAAATCTATCATGAGTAACACCAACAATGGTAAACAGACAGATATTTGCCTTCATGTGGAGATCCCAGGTAGTCTGGAACCACCAGGTCTTAAACACACAGCCCCTGGAAGTTAGAAACATTCTGTATTGGAATAGATTCAGACAAAATATGTTACAAAATCATAAGTCAATAACCAGAGGACTAGCTCAAAATTAAATCAAAAGTCAAATTCATGGCTTGGTTCACCGTGCTACAGGTCAGGGCATTATGGTAAACAGTCAATATCACCATCAAGTTCAAGTTAGAAATTAGCGAGCAAAGCACACTCCCAAGAGGAAACTATATGCCAATCATGGACTCTAAGTAGGAAACCAAAAGATGCCAAATTAATGTATGGACATGCATCAGGGAGAGAATTTGCATCCAAATACAGATGGATCACATTTCTTTTAGATAAATTATGACTCTTATCTTACTGTCTTAATATGTAATAAATGCACTGTGTTGTGTTGCATTACCTTCAGACAATCACGAACATGTAGTATGACAAGCCCGGTACTGTTTTTCCCTATCGGAGAGGAAACCCATGCTTGTGGTCTCACTGTTTTAGTTGAAACTAACCCCAGCTGGTACTGAAGCTGTTTGAGAATTTGTGGAGTGGACACACTGCCCATTTTTTCAAAAGTATTTATAATTTGTTTTATTATACAGTGCACTAACATTCCCTACCACTATAGGTCATTGTAATTGTGTTTCAAGGCATGATATAGACCCAAGATTGATAGAAAGGTACTGCGGAAAATGTCAGCATGGCGCTAGAACAGTAATGGGCAACAGGCGGCCATTGTTATTATTTTTTTGTTTGTTTCTCTTCCAGAAATTCAGGATTGGCACAAGCAAAATCTTCTAGGCAAAACTCAAAATTTGATTGAAAATAATGCCCCAGGAACAGTGCAGACGCCTCAGAGTTTCAACATTTCTGAGCGATATTTGGATCTAATAGTGGTCTCAAGCCAACAATTTAGAAATCGATCTCAGCATGAGGTCCTAGAGACTGGAGGGAAGCATGAGCATTATCTGCAAAAAGCACAGAATAGACTGGAGCTCATTACCCCCAACAAGTTGTTCCGTTGGTGCCACCGTTCAAGTTCTGTACCACATTCGGTAATAGTGGGTGGAGTACCAGGAGTAGGGAAGACCACGCTGATGCAAAAGTTTGTCTTTGACTGGGTGAATGGAAAACTCTATCAGAGATTTGCTTTTATCTTCTTCTTCAAATTCCGTGATCTTAACATTCTGAAAGAGGTCAGCCTGGAGTCTATAATCCTGAAGGAGTATCCTTATCTGGGGAGTCAGCTTGGAAATATCTTAGAAGATCCAGCAAAACTTCTCTTCATATTTGATGGCTTAGATGAAAGTATTCACACAATGGATTTCAAGACAACTCAATTGTCTTCCAATGCCAAAAGTATCCAAAAGGTTGGTTTGATTGTGGTTAGTTTGGTGAGACAATCACTTCTTAGTGGTTGCTCGGTGCTAATAACCAGTCGTCCAACCAAACTGGCCTCAATTGATATTGGAGTTTTTAAACGAGTATCTGAGATCATGGGCTTCTTTCCCAAAGAAAGGCAAATGTACTTTGACAATTTTTTCGAAACAAAGGAACTGTCAGAAAAGGCGTTTTGTCATGTGAGGCAGAATGACACTCTATACACGTTCTGTTATATACCATCATATTGTTGGATCATATGTACAGTATTATCAAAGTGCTTCAAGGAACAACCAACAAACAATGACCAGAAGCTCTTATTGCCCAAAACGGTGACACAACTCTTTGTGACTTTTATTGCCAACATTCTGTCCAATCACAACCAGGATAAATGCGGTGCTCGGGAACTGATGAAATCAATAGGGTGGATGGCAGAACATGGAGTTATGAATCATCTACTTACTTTTCAAGCTCGCCATATGGAAACATTTCACGTGGACACCTCCTTACATCTTCTGTCAAGTTTTTTGACTGAATCTCTTCAATCCTCAGATGTGAACTTCACCTTCTTCCACCTTACAATTCAAGAGTTTGTTGCGGCCTTAGTCCATTTTCTCGACTATAAACCAGAGAGAATGCAGAAATCTCTTGATCAAGCCGGGACATTTACTGATGGCCGTGCTGAGATATTTCTCCGTTTCCTATCCGGTCTGTCAGATGACTCGACAAGGTCCCTTCTAATGCCTTATCTGGGAGAGTTATCAACTCAGGCTTCAAAACACGTCATTAGCTGGCTCAGTAGGTTAACTCCCTTAGTTATGAAGCAAGAGAGGGACCATGACGATAAAAGAAAGGCCCTGAATATTTTTGCCTACCTCTTCGAGACACGGAACAAAAAACTAGTGGCAGAATTTTTTGGATCGAGCAAAGAGTTTGAATTTTCAGAATACCATCTCACACCTTTGGACTGCACTGTTCTGTCTTTTGTCCTTGAAGCATGCGGTGAAATAGAAAGTCTTGATCTAGACACTTGTTTTATTCAGCATGAAGGACTAGAGAAGCTTGCGCCAGTTCTCCACAACATAGAGGATCTCAGGTAGCTGTTAAAAAAATTCCCTTGTTTTAAATAATTATTGAATTTGTTGCTAAAATATTTTTTGGGCACACTAGACTGGGGTCATGAGTTCAATTCCTGACTATGGCCTTATCTGTGAGGAGTTTGTATGTTCTTCCTGTGTTTGCGTGGATTTCCTCTGGGTGCTCTGGTTTCCTCCCACACTCCAAAAGTTCCGGCAACATAATCTTCAAGTTCCACTTTTCGTTTTGCTATTTTGCAGGTTACCATTCCACACTTTATTTATAAATATCTTGGAATTTATAGTCTACTAGCAAGGTGTTGCGTGAGTCTGTTTTGCAATGTGTAGCAGTTTTTATATATTAGCAAATTGTTTGTTAAATAGACCAAAAATGCATTGTCATAATGTCGTGTTGGTGCGAGGCTTCCTTCCAGCAGTCAAACAATTGTTTACCACCAAAAAATAATGTTTTCAATATTTGTTGCTCTGTTGCTTTGTCGCTATGTGGTATAATTGGTTACTTTTTGGGGTGGGGTACGGAATAATGATGCTGACTATTCCGACAAGATTTACCCCGACATCCTGACGCCAAAGAGCTCCTTCCCGACGGGGCTGCAGGATGACTGATGTGCCCACCGACTGCAAGCAATCGCGATGAATGAAGAAGCCGGTGCAACTTGATGACGTCACTGGAAACTGCAACGCTGTTATCGGTGCTATTAAGGGTAAGTATGCGGCCATGGACAATGTACTTTACAAAGCACTGCGCATTGTCCATGGCCGCGTACTTACATTACCCCCTTAACAGCACCTATAACAACGTTGCGGTTTCCAGTGATGTCATCAAGTCGTGCCGGCTTCTTTATTCATTGCATCTTAAACTAGCATGCCCCTATGCCTGGAGAGATGGAATCGGGGAGGGCAAGCCCAATAGAAATGCTACAATGAAGGTGTGGATGTTTGTATTTCATTATATAAAAAATGTGACTTTTCACATTTATTAGTAACACTGTCCAAGTACTCTTCTCTGTTACATTATCACTGTAAATCTGCCTCCTTACGATATCATTAGACTTAAGTATAAATATTTGCATTCCTCATGTACATCTGAGGCATAAATTCTGCTGTTTTTGAGTTGTACCTATCTGGAGATACGTACAACTCAATATACACTTGTAAGTAGGCCTTTACATGTATGTTTGGAGAGCAAAATATGCCCAACTCTAAATGTCCAATGCTAAATGAGGCCCAAAATGTCCTTTTCATTCATATCAACCTCCCATTATTTGGGTGTCAGCATATACTGCTGCTTCATAGAAATTTCCATCCCACTATCGGCACCAAAAAAATTGTCTGTCAGTTCCATTGTGAACAAATTCCGTCCAAATGCAACAACACCAGCACTATAAATTGGGTGTATTAAGTATTAATCCAGGAATAGTAGAGTATTGAACATGAAAAAGTATCTGGTACAGGTTAAGTTGGAACTGTTCAATGTGACTGAAAAAAGGGGAGTTGTAATGTCTGTCACCTATGTACCTGTTCAGTGCCCTAGGAGTTGTGACAAATGCAGAGCTACTGTGGCAGCAGTAGTATGCCCTGGACCGCTCATGCTCGGAAAAGGCACCCTTTCTGTTTCTCCCAGTGCATAGCAGGAGGCCTTATGGGCACAGCGGCCTACCCAAATTTTGCTACGGGGCCGGCGATGCACTGTTCCTCCCCTGTTTGTAGCTAAAAATAGTCCTGTGTCAGGCAGACTATATATACGGAGAAGGAACTAGCCAGCACAATGGGCTAAAGAGTGGTTAGGTAGCATTGATTCTCTTTACATGTGAAAGTGCCCTTTAAAATATGCTTTGTGAATATATGTTAAACTTTATTCTCTCTCTTTATTTAATATGATCTCTATTATTTGCTCTCTACAGTCTTACCCAGAACGACTTGAAGGATGAAGATATGCAGATTATCTATTGCGTGCTAGTTAATAATACCTGCAGGATCAAGAAATTGAGGTAAGACTCCAAGTTCAACATTTTAGTTTTCACTCCTCAGCTTTCCACCATGGTCCTTATAAACTAAGAAGATTATTAATTATTCAGCATTTATATAACGCTAACATAAAATGCATCGCTGTATAATATGGAGGGGTTGTATTGCAGCCATGAAACAAACACTGAGACAAGAGAAAGCCGTATGAGCTTACAATCTAAAGGAGAGTAACTTTCAGTGTGCAGGGATAATGATGAAACGAAGATCGTGGAAAATATAAATCTGTGGGCAGATTATTCCCTGGGGTTAGGGAAAAATATCCATATTGAAGAAGCATAGAAAATGGTCCTGATTTATTTACATGCGAACTTACAAGCTACGATGCGTGCGGACAGGCACATTTTTATTTGTGAATTTTGAGTTGCATGTATCTTAAATAACTTAATATTCAGAATGCAGATGCTTCTGGAGAGTAAAGATACTGCAGTCATCATCAGCAAATGGATGACGATGAGGGTGTATCTCTAGTGTTTAACAATAAAGTGATATAAATAAATGACGTTCGACTCTCTCCACTGCCCGCCCAATTAATAATATATTAACAATAATTATTATTGCAAATTTGATTAATAATTATACCCTGGGCTATAATCTGGGCTGGTTATCACTAAAAGTCAAAAATAGATTCTATACTATTGTGCAACTGCAATATTGAGGAACCACAAGTCTCAGCGAGCCATTTCAGCCATATTTATTCCCCTCAAGCCTCCCTTTACATTTTCATTACTTTCATTACAGTAATTTCTCATTGAACAGGAAACCTTTTATGGGCAGCATGGTGGCCTAGTGGTTAGCACTTCTGCCTCACAGCACTGGGGTCATGCGTTCAAATCCCGACCATGGCCTTATCTGTGTGGAGTTTGTATGTTCTCCCTGTGTTTGCGTGGGTGTGCTCCGGTTTCCTCCCACACTCCAAAAACATACTGGTAGGTTAATTGGCTGCTATCAAAATTAACCCTAGTCTCTCCCTCTATGTCTGTCTGTGTGTCTATATTAGAGAATTTAGACTGTAAGCTCCAATGGGGAAGGGACTGATGTGAATGAGTTCTCTGTACAGCGCTGTGGAATTAGTGGCGCTATATAAATTGATGATGATGATTTACACATTTCCATATAACAGTGTGCTTTCCAATGCAAAACATTTTATGTACATAATATAGAATATCTGTTTTTCCCCAGCTTGAGGAATAATTCTCTAACGGAGAGATCTTGTATGCTGTTGGCTTGTGCATTAAGTAGCAACGAGTCTAGCGGTAAGCAGGTCCTGCAGGAACTTGACCTTTCCCGGAACAACCTAGCCGGAAAACACTTCTGTGACCTGATGACTGCTCTGTCCAGTAAAACGTGCAGGATAACACATTTGCTGTGAGTATTGTCCAAGCATTTGTAGGAGCATGTGACAAATATATTAGAAAAATGTAAAGATTGCAATGGGGCAGCACGGTTGGCCTAGTGGTTAGCACTTCTGCCTCACAGCACTGGGGTCATCAGTTCAATTCCCGACCATAGCTTTATCTGTGTGGAGTTTGTATGTTCTCCCCATGTTTGCGTGGGTTTCCTCCGGGTGCTCCAGTTTCCTCCCACACTCCAAAAACATACTAGTAGGTTAATTGGCTGCTATCAAATTGACCCTAGTCTCTGTGTGTGTGTGCGTGTGTATGTTAGGTCATTTAGACTGTAAGCTCCGATGGGGCAGGGACTGATGTGAGTGTGTTCTCTGTACAGCGCTGCGGAATTAGTGACGCTATATAAATAAATGATGATGATGATATTATCATAGTTTGTGACGTAGCAGAAGAAAGTGAATAAAACAAGACGGGGTGAAAAAAATTTTGGTTGGAGAAAGCAGAGAAATGGTTATTATAGCTGAAATGAGAGAAATGTATTGTTAGAAAGATGGGAATATATCTACACAACCTATCTATGAAGCCAGGATGTTACCACTGATTGTACTGACACAATACCAAGCCAGCAAGGGTCACAAGGCTGAAAATCTTTGTAAGGAAAACATTTCTTATGTACCAATAAAAAATAATAGTTATTATTCCTCTGCTTTTTAGCGATCTACTGCGAATGGCTTTTAGAAATGAGTTAGTGTGTATGGATCAGAAAAGCCTCCCCCCCACCTGGTGAGATCTCTGAACCACATAGAAGTCATACACAAAAGTCTTAATCAAGGAGATATAAGGGCTCCGTTTATGACACTGCGTTTATACGCACATTTAATTTCATTGTCTTACTCGTGGTAGAGAGATAACAGATAATTGTTCATTGGTTGCCGTGGTTAAGTGCAAGTTGTACAACGAAATGCAATGCTAGTAATTAAGTTGCGTTTTTCATCCCGGTTATTTAAAAATACCCACAGTAATCAAAACTTCTTATATAACGTAACGATGAGCTATGGAGTTACACACTTATATGTGCTGTTTGCAAGATTCGCTGGGGTCCAGATGGATGCAGTGATCCCACATTGCTCATCATCATCATGTACCTGTTTTATCACATTGCCACCTGTTTACATGGATAAGTGCATGGTTTAAAGCTTAAGGTGGTGGCAATCCTGTGCATGCAAAATATGAGGGGTGGAGAGCTAGCTAGATCGTTGTGTTCTGCGCTCAATGGAGGAAAAGTGTGTAATACCACTTTCATACTGCCGCCCCGACAATATCCTGGGTTTTTGAAGCCGGGTTTTTGCAGGGGCTCGGAGCGTCCCAGCTCAGAAACACCATTCATACTGCACAAGTCTGTGCCCTGGCAATTTGTGGGAGTCATCACCAGAGCACTTTTCATTGGCTGGAATATGAAAAAATCTCTCCCTCTCTCCCTCCCTCCCCCTCCCCCATGCAAAAACCCAGGTTGCACCATTCATAGTACAGGCAACCCGGGTCCGACCCGGGAATTACCCCTCGATAAATCCCCGGTTAAAGACCCGGGTTTTTACACCCGGGATTTTTCACTTGTACCATTCATACCGCACCAAGACCCGGGTCGTTTCAGCTCGCCCCGGGAAAAACCCGGGATTTTGGTGCAGTATGAATGGGGTATAACTCTGTACCCACAGGCATAAAATGAATATAAATGTTCCAACCGGCACCAGATTCTTATGAGAACTGAGTTCTACTTGTTGCCAAGAGAATTGAAGGATCCCCAAAAGCTACTCCACACATTGTCACTTTTGTAATTGTAAGCCTTCGGCCCACATGTAAAACAGGAAACACCAACAGTGTGCACGGTTTTGTTAAATTTGAAATAACGAGATTAATGCCTGCTCACCTTACATTTCAGAATAATTAGCCATGAGAATCCTTTTGGCTGTTCCTCTTTGGTGAGCAATTACATTCACTCTTATTGTTTTCCAGGTGTTTGCAAAATAACAGAGAGTCCTCAAGGAATATCTCACATCAAACAAGTTTTATTATAATAAAAAAATACTAGCAAATTGCATTATCACGCTGGCAAATTAGAATAGTACACATGATGCCTTAACCCGTCTTTTAGGTAAGGCCACTCAAATACAAAAGAAGACACTGTTTCCCCATCTGCAGTCTGGGGACAGTAAGCTCCCAATGGGTCCTTTCTCCTAAAATTCTAATATCAGCTTTAACGCGTTTCACTGGCATCAAGCTCTGATGAAGCTGGATGCCAGTGAAACGTATTAAAGCTGGTATCTGACTTTTTTTCTTCTTTTAGAACAAAACTTGTTTGGTGTGAGAAGTTCCGTTAGGATTCTCTGCTATTTTGTAAACATCTGGAAAACAATAAGATCGAATGTGATTGGTCGTAAAATGATAGTGGCTTAAACAAAACAAACAAAAATATTTTAGGAGAAAAATGTAAAAGTTAAAATAATTAACAGGGTTGTCAAAAAATTGGAAGTAGGTTGGAATTTGAAGCAACCTGTTTACGGAATCACATTCACATTCCGGAATACAATCGAAACCGCACTGACCAAAGAGTGCGTGATCTTTGATATGCACTTGGCAGAAAAATAGCCATATCTGTTGAGTTACTGACCTTTATAGTCTGATAGACTGATATAGACTGCAGTGGTTTATAATATCTTTTTGTACTATAGTGAACTCCTGCAATGACATATTGTATTTATTATTTTTAAGGCTATGTTTTGAATGCTATCTAACTGCTATATACATACCGGTTTTACTTGTCTCTCGTAGGCTCCAGCAGGTGAAGCTGACAGATGAATATTCTTCATTACTGGTCACCTTGAGTAACAACAGAAACCTGACACACCTGAATCTGGGCCTTAATTACTTCACCGATGCCGGTGCCAGGCACATCAGGGACCTCATACTGAAGTCAACAAGCCTCAAAGAGATCAGGTATTTATTTAAAACATGATGGGATCAGATGCGTTTTACACAAATCAGTGCACACTCATTCGGTTATACATATAGAACATCCAATGTTACATATATAGTCATTGGCATATGCAGGAATTTGATTTTAAGTAAAAGTAAACTTTGCATCATAACATGTAAGGTTAATACATTCTGAGTTACTTACAAGTGGTCTGCAGGGTGTTACGTTGGGCAGCATGGTGGCACAGTGGCTAGCACCTCTGCCTTACAGTGCTGGGGTCATGAGTTCAATTTCGGTCAGGGCCTTATCTGTGGGGAGTTTGTATGTTCTCCCCGTGTTTGCGTGGGTTTCCTCTAGCTGCTCCTATTTCCTCCCACCTTCCAAAAACATAGTAGTAGTAGGTTAATTGGCTGCTGACAAAATTAACCCTAGTATGTGTCTGTGTGTGCGTTTGGGAATATATACTGTAAGCTCCAATGGGGCAGGGACTGATGTGACTGGCAAATATTTTCTGTGCAGCGCTCCAGAATTGGTGGCACTATAAAATGAAATGGTGATGATGATGATTATGTTCACAACTGTCATTGTAATGTTGCAAACTTTGCTCCGTTTGTTGAGAGATTGTGTTGACATCAACTGCATGCCAACATGGTGTTCCTAGTGGGATGAGCAAGTATTGCTCAAGGTGATTGGCAGCTCTGCTTGAATTGGGGGGGAACAGAGTGTTCTTAATAAGGTGCAGAATTTCCTAACTCAGTGATATGATGCCAGTTTATGAATCTTTTCTATGAAAACAAGATTTAATTTTGCAGAGCATGAACGTAATATTAGCTGGATGGAGTGGAGGTTGATTTAGCCAAATTCTAACATGTACACAGTCTTGGAAGTGGCATAAAGTAATATTTATCAACTATATACACTAGGGTTCTCATGATATTTTTGTACAAATATTCTACTGCTTGAATTCCTTTGTCATGTTTAATATTCGTATGTAATGTCTGTACATGGCATGTTAACCAATTATAATCTTTTATCCACTTTATATGTGGCAATGATCTTAATAACATAGTAAAGTAATCTAATGTGTGCAGAAAGTCAGTCTAACATCAACATAACTTGAAGCATTCAACGTGAGTGACCCAATCTCCGAAATAATAAGCCACCCAGATGCCCTTACTTGTGGTGCCAAACAAAATCAGGAACACCATATACAGTATATGCTCAGTATCCACATCTGTCAACACATTTAAATATATTATTATATGAAATAAAATCTAATTTAATTAGATTTTAATTCTGCTTATAGTAAGCTGTGTCATTATAACTTGAGCTACAAGACTTCATAAAATTTAGTATCTCGTCTCAACTCCCCTTTGCCACTGTTTTAAATTACCAATACTTTAACATTCTTACAAAAGCAAAACTTGAAAATTAATCAGAACCACAATCTTAAATTATGTTGTTTTCTAACACATGACAATCACCAATCACAGTATTCTGCTTTCTCATCCTAGGGTTGATCTAAATGAGTTTTCTAAGGAAACAGAAGACAATTTTAAACGTCTGGAAGCCCACAAAACAGGTTTACAAGTTATTACCGGATAAACACAGAGATACCAATGTCCAGCCACGTGACCGTCCGTGTAACAGTAAATCCAGAAAAACCAAAACACTCCAATGTGTTTATGCCTGATCAGCGAACTCTCACCTGCACAGATTGGAATGTTCAAAGCAAAAGCACTCTAATCCGCAAGTAATTTTTTTTTAAAGTCAAATAAAACTTTATTATTTATTAATTAAAATGATATTTCATTCATCAGACCTCTTTTTTTTCAGATTTACATTTTTGTGGCAAAATATAACTAAAATAAAGATTTTGTATAGAAAAATGAAGAATAGTGTTACATAAAGTATTTAAAAATATTTTCTTGAAACCCGTTAAACAGACCAAGGAAAGTTAATTATAAGTGACATTGTTACTCATGCCATTTATTGTTTTACTCATTGGTCATATAGAGGATTGTGTTGGTATGTGAAGGCAGATATGTTTCTCTTTCTAATATTGGACCTCTTTTTAATAATTATTGAGTATATTATAAATAAAAGAATGCTGTACTCATATGTCTGCAATTATTTTACTGTTTATTCTCCCACTATTCAATGTTCTTCTTGGTCCAGTTTCCTACCTCCCTTATTCATATGACCATATACAATGTTACTCTATCTCAAATGACTTTATAAGTCTAGTTTTCCAGTCATTTATGTGCAACCGATATAGACTCTAAGAGGTATATTTACTAAACTGCGGGTTTGAAAAAGTGAAGATGTTGCCTGTGGAAGCCAAACGCTGCTCTTATCCATCAAAGTCCTTTATTTCAGTCATAACGCATTATTATACATAACTCTCAGCATGTCAATTTGTCAATTGCTTCATTTTCGTAAGTCACCTGTGTTGTTTGGCCGACCTGTGAATATACTCTGGGCTATATCTTTTCAAAATGTTGAATTTATTTCTATCTACAACAAGTTAGTTGTTAAATAAAATGCATATTCATGCTAAATAGGAAGACAGGGTAATCTGCATGTTTCATGCGGTCTCTTTGATTAGTCGGTCGTACTTCCAATTTGTTCAATCTATGGAAATACACAGGCCTGGCTTGCGATCTTTCAGCTTTCTTAACTTATCTCTTACTTCCAAAGACAGCCGATGATTAAAAAAGAGGCTAAACATGAGAGAACACAAACAAGTATTTCAGCAAAGATTAGGGAGTTTAAATTCCAATGGAATCTCTTCTTTAAATAAACAAATTCACATACAGTATTATCCAGAAAGCTAGAAAGTAAGTTATTAAAAAATTAAGAGAGAGGCCGAAAATGGCCTCCAGGCATTGTGATTAGAAATATGTTAATTGTATATATTATACATTTTTGTTCTGGGTGTATCATGCAGAGTATTTAATCATCAAAGACTTCAACGTAGAAGAGCAAAGCCAACACTCAATGTCTTTGACAGTTCTATTGATCTTATAAGGTCTCAATAGTATGTCGGGTTTGAGCTCCTAAAGAGGCTTTGCTGTATGTTTTGTTAATCTTTACTAATGTTGCTGCTCTCTAGAGATTACTGTGTGATATTACAAGTGATGTAGCCTACACCATCCATGGCGATCTAGAACACAGTGTTTTTTAAAGAGTTGGAGAAATAGAGTAACCTTAATTAGCACAGAGGTGCTAATGCAACATGGACTAAGAAGGATACATAAGAGGCCATTAAGGATAGGACACAATAATGTGGGGGAAATATGTGTTCAGGGAGCTGGATAAGATTCAGTCCTAGGACTGTACTGCCCCCGTATAAGAGACAACATCACTGTTGTATAGTGACTTCACTGTCTGTGTTATACGTACCTGATGTCTTTCAGGCTGGTTGACTTCAATATTAGTTCCTCAATGTAACTGGCACCAGTATCTGTAAGTTGATTATTGCTCAGCTCCAGATATGCGAGTTTTGTGTTATTACTCAGTGATACCAGGAATGGAACATGGTCATCGCTCAGCAGAATATCCTGGAACCTGTCAGACATCAGAGAAAACTTCATATTTTCAATTGTATGTAACCAGACTGGCTTATACTGCGCAGCCAAGTGCTGAGGTTACTATGAAAACACAGGGCGAAGCAGAGGTCAACCCTGCCAAAGAGTCTGTGAGGAGAAGAGAGAGAGGCAGGAAGGAGTGAGTTGAGAGGCAGAGATGCTGGAGAGACAGAGTGTATAAAGGAAGAGAGGGACACCCAAGCTATGAAAAGAGAAGCTGGGTGTAGCTTTACATAGAAAGGTCTTGTAGCCAGATCGCTGGCACAAAATCAGCTATCAAGCAGTCTGAGGTAGATTATGCTCCTGCTATTAGCAAATTACGTGTGAGCAGAGAGGGACAGCTAGCAAGATCAGGCTAGTAGGCAGTCCGCCACCCAACAGTGGCTGACACTGTCATCTTTACCCAGAAGGAGAGGGATAAGTAAAAACACTGACACCATTAATGCTGCATTAGGAAAAGAAATCTATACATATAATTCTACCAGTTAGACCTTCTTTACATAATGCTGCAGATCTATCAGAGTCTGTGTTACCTGTCAGAGAGATAATGAGACTGTGTGTGGGTGCGTTGTGGGAGAGTCTGGCTGCCAGTGAATGTACCTGTGGCGGCCATCTTGTTGTTTTGTTTTTACTGTACTGTCGTCTTTGATCACTATCTTACCCGCTGTCCCATTTATCCCGTTCAGAATCTCCCCATTTTTAGATCCCCCTCTCCCATTTATTTCCCCCCAAAATAAACACCCAGTTGACTGTTTGCAACCACAGTGTGCGGTACCTTATTATTCATGGGATACAGTACATTATTATCACATAAGCCAATCTCTGTGTGTGCATTCTGTACGTGTCCCTTCCTCTGTGTCTATTTTACACATATAGGGCCAAAATAAACAAATATCTACAAAACAATAAGGGCTGTGAAATGCGTTAGACATTTGTTTACTACAGAAATACATTTAAAATAAAAACCAAAATATACTAACATAAACATTTATAGCGTTTCCCACCCTATATGTCTCAGAACTGTATAATGTAGTTATACTCACATTAATTGCTCTACACTACAAAATGGACTGGACAGAGCTGTCATTAAATCCCCAAAGTGAGGACCAATCAGGTCGTTGAATGATAAGTTTAGTACCCTCAGATACTGGTTATTTGTTATTGCAGATGCAAGATGGGAACAGGAACTGTCCTTCAGGCCAGTACTGTCCAGGCTGGAGAAGAAAAGCAGAATATGATAAAGATAATTTAGTCATTTAATAAAATCTCTCATACAGTAATTTCTAAGTAGTTATGACTTTAGCCATCATCAGCTCATTGGAGATGACTTTTTAAAATTGAAGTAAGTGCTACAGGAATGTAGTAAAATAATAAAAGACTAAGGGGTATATTTACTAAGCTGCTGATTTGAAAAAGTGGGGATGTTGCCTATAGCAACCAATCACATTCTAGCTATCATTTATTTAATACTTTCTACAAAATGACTGCTAGCATATGATTGGTTGCTATAGGCAACATCTCCACTTTTTCAAACCCGCAGCTTAGCAAATCTAGCCCTAAAGCTGAAGGCTGTTGATCAGTGAAATAGAAAGTTTACAGTGAGAAACCCTAACCCTAAGGTACAAGTATTAATCAGCATATGAGTTAGGTGTGCAGCGATGAAATGAAATTGCAGTATCTATCCAGTACACTGCATGTTATAGGGAAACAATTTAAAAACTTCATTTAACCTATCTTTCTATAAAAGTTGACATAAAGATGATTTGCTTTTAAGATTATGCTAATATTACCCTAGTGCCAAAAACATTCCTGCCTCTGCAACAAAAGACCCTGACTACACAACATTGTTTGACAAGTTTTTTCAATGACTTTTTAATAAAATTTACAATCAAAAATACATTCTAAAAATAAATGTTTAAAAAAATATATATATATTTCACCTCCTCACAAGGATCAAAGTGATAAATGGGGGTGGAATGGAATATTTAAACTGTCGAGTGAATGGGAAGGTGAAATCAACTTGAAGAGGGGGTGTGAGGGTTAATTGTATAGAAAGATGTACACTTACACATTATTATAGCAAACCCCCCTGGAGATGAAACCTGGTTAGACTTGGACTCATCCCTATATATGCTTATTAGAGTCAGAACTTTTACGGGTACCTGAGGCTTTGTGCAATGATATGTGATTACGATGATGATGATGATGATGACACTAGAGATCTATCTAGCCACTTATTGGCTGTTGACCCGTCCAGTGTTTCATTAATTTGCGGCTATATTATGTCAAACTGCGGCCATCTATTCAAATTTCTTAATTGTCATTTCCACTTGGACTACTGCAGGAAAGCATATACAAATGACATGACTTTCGTATTTACTAATAGCACCGTCAAGACACTATTATCTCTTGTTTATGAGACCCTTAATTAGAGATGAGCGCACTCGGATTTCCTGAATCCGAGCCCACCCGAACGTTGCTGATCCGAGTCGGATCCGAGACAGATCCGGGTATTGGCGCCAAATGAAAACTTGAAACCGAGGCTCGGAGTCATAATCCCGCTGTCGGATCTTGCGATACTCGGAACCTATAAATTCCCCGCTAGTCGCCGCCATCTTCACTCGGGCATTGATCAGGGTAGAGGGAGGGTGTGTTAGGTGGTCCTCTGTCCTGGTAGATCTCGTGCTGTGCTGTGCTGTGCTGTGTTCTGCACTATCAGTCCAGTGGTGCTGTGTGCTGTGCTCTGTGCTTCTAAGGGCATAGTTCTTATTTCCCCAATATTCCCAAGTGTTTAAAAAATTAAAAAAAAGTTATAAAAAAAAATACAAAAAACTAATTAATTTTTTTTTTAATTACAACAAAGTTTGCAAAACCAATCCTGCAGTATAAGCCCATTGGTACTGCAATATTACCAAGTTCACACATTCAGCAGTAAAAGTCGAGTGGTACTGCAATATTACAAAGTTCACACATTCAGCAGTATCAGTCCAGTGGTGCTGTGTGCTGTGCTCTGTCAATTTTGAGTTCAGTAGTGCTGCTGGGTCCTGTGCTGTGTCCTGTTCAGTCCAGTGGTGCTGTGTTGTGTGCTCTGTGCTTCTAAGGGCATAGGTATTTCCCCATTATTCCCAAGTATTGAAAAAATAAAAAAAAATGTAAAAAAAAAATTAATTACAACAAAATTTGCAAAACCAATCCTGCAGTATAAGCCCATTGGTACTGCAATATCACCAAGTTCACTGATTCAGCAGTATAAGTCCAGTGGTACTGCTATTACAAAGTTCACTGATTCAGCAGTATAAGTCCAGTGGTACTGATATATTACAAAGTTCACTGATTCAGCAGTATAAGTCCAGTGGTACTGCTATTACAAAGTTCACTGATTCTGCAGTATAAGTCCAGTGGTACTGCTATTACAAAGTTCACTGATTCAGCAGTATAAGTCCAGTGGTACTCTCCTGTGCCGCATATAATTTTTAAAGGCTTTGCCGAGTGTGTGTGGCTTAGGGGTACGCTCTCTTGTGCTACATATAATGGAAAACCAAAATTTGGAGTATAAAGTAGGGAAAGATCAAGACCCACTTCCTCCTAATGCTGAAGCTGCTGCCACTAGTCATGACATAGACGATGAAATGCCATCAACGTCGTCTGGCAAGCCCGATGCCCAATCTCCTAGTACAGGGCATGTAAAATCCAAAAAGCCCAAGTTCTCAAAAAATAGCAAAAAGAGAAACTTAAAATCATCTGAGGAGAAACGTAAAGTTGGCAATATGCCATTTACGACACGTAGTGGCAAGGAACGGCTTAGGCCCTGGCCCGTGTTCATGACTAGTGGTCCAGCTTCACCCAAGGATCTAAGCCCTCCTCCTCCCCCCCCTACAAAAAATTTAAGAGAGTTATGCTGTCAGCAACAACAACAAAACAGCAAAGAACTCTGCCTTCTAAAAGATTGACATCACAAATCCCCAAGGCGAGTCCAAGGGTGTTGTTGGTTTTGAACCCTGACCTTTCCATCACTGTACGGGAAGAGGTGACTCCATCCAGCATTTGCAGCACGCCCTCTGCATATGCTGGAAGGATCACCCACAGTCCAGTTACAGATTTGGCTAATGAAGGTGTGAATGTTGTATACCGGGAGGAGGATATTGATGTAGCTGGCGCTGAGGAGGATGTTGATGATTATGATGCAGACAGATACCAAATTGCCTTTCTCAATTTATATTTATATTCTAGATTATATAACGGCTGAATAGTTTTCTATTTTACTCCTAGTGGAGAGGGGATCTGATGCAGACAGATACCAAACTGCCTTTGTCCATTTCTTTGTATATTTGAATTTCTAGTTCTACAGTCTATGCAGGCTGCTTTTTTTATATTCAACTACAAGTGTAGGGCGGGGGCATAGATAGCCACCAAAGTAACGTGGTTCATTTAATTTCACTTTCTAGCTTCACAGTCTGTGCAGCCTGTTTTTTTTATCTTCAAAGTATTTACAAGCCTTGCAATCTAAATTAACTAGAGGTAGTGACGTGCTTGAACTCCAAAAGGCAGTTTGGAAGCCCCTGTACAAACTGGCTCTATTTTACCTGAGTTGTCCCCCCTCCAGTGTGTACTCGGAAAGAGTTTTTAGTGCAGCGGGGAACCTGGTCAGTGAGCGGCGAAGGAGGTTGCTTCCTCACAACGTTGAAAAAATGATGTTTATAAAAATGAATAATCAATTCCTCAATGAAGTACAGCACTGCCCTCCAGATAGTACAGAGGGACCTGTGGTTGTGGAGTCCAGCGGGGACGAATTGATAATGTGTGAGGAGGAGGAAGTACACACTGTATGGGGAGAGGAATCAGAGGTGGAGGATGAGGACGACATCATTCCTCAGTAGAGCCTGTTTAGTTTGTACAGGGAGAAATGAATTCTTTTTTTGGTGTGGGGGCCCAAACAAACCAATCATTTCAGCCACAGTTGTTTGGTAGGCCCTGTCGCTGAAATGATTGGTTTGTTAAAGTGTGCATGTCCTATTTCAACAACATAATCCCAAGGACAATTCCATCTTGCAACTATTTTTTTGGCATTATGTGACCATTCAACAGTCGTTTGCCATGTTCAAAAAGTAAAAGAAAATGTCAACAAATTCAAAAAATGTAATCAAAAGTTAAATGCCCTGTCATTATTTAAAACAAGAGGGTTTGACGTGCTAGAATTAGTGTAGTGTTAATATGTTATAAACACTACACTTGGAACTTGGAGGAGGTATTGTGGCCCCGGTATCAAATTTAGTACCGGGGCCACCCCACTACGCAGTCCAGATACTTGTTTGTTGGAATTCTGACCAGTTGAGGGTGTAACTATTTATTATATTGTGGCCCCGGTATCAAATTTAGTACCGGGGCCACCCCACTACACAGTCCAGTTTTTTTGTTTTTGGGAATTCAGAGCCGTGGAGGGTTTTTTATTAATTATATTGTGGTGACCACTCCTCTACGCAGTCCAGGTACATTTTTTGGTGCGATTAAGACCAGTTGATGATTTTCTTATTATATTGTGGGGACCACTCCACTACGCAGTCCAGATACATTTATTGGTGCGATTCATACAAGTTCAGGGTTTTTAATTTATATTGTGGTGACCACTCCTCTACGCAGTCCAGGTACATTATTCGGTCCGATTCAGACCAGTTGATGGTTTTCTTATTATATTGTGGGGTCCACTCCACTACGCAGTCCAGAAAGATACCTCGTTGCAACGTTTTGGACTAATAACTATATTGTGAGGTGTTCAGAATACACTGTAAATTAGTGGAAATGCTTGTTATTGAATGTTATTGAGGTTAATAATAACGTAGGAGTGAAAATAAGCCCAAAAACTTGATTTTTGAAGTTTTTATGCTTTTCTCAAAAAAAATCCGAATCCAAAACCTTAAATCCGAACCAAAACCTTTCGGCAGGTGTTTTGCGAAACAAATCCGAACCCAAAACATCACGAAAATCCGAATCCAAAACACAAAAAACGAGACACCAAAAGTCGCCGGTGCACATCCCTACCCTTAATTTCATTATGTTGTGTACAAATATGGTAATGCAACTTTTGCATTTATCACTAACACTGTCAAGCCACTTATCTACGCTATCGTTGGGCGGGTATACATTTTTATGTAGAAATGCTGAAGTATTTTGAGGTGGACATATCTTGAGATACCTAAGAGATACCTAAGACTCAATATATACACAAAACCACCTTTTTTTTGCAAAATAATTTTTATGTGTATGTTTGGGACACAAAATGCGTCAAAATCGAAATCAGTTGATCAGTATCAACTAGATACTTCTGCTTTTGGATTAATTTGCTATGAGAATAATGGTAAATGCTCAGTAGGTATTAGTCATTTTAGTTTTTCTGAAAAAAGAAAAGCTAAATTTACAATAAGACAACTGCGAGGGAAACAGGGTGTCGGGAAACAGGGTGTCGGGAACCAAGAGAGGCGGGTTTCCCACCTGGTCAACTGCAACCACCCATTGTTAGTGCAATTGTTTCCTGTTATACTTCTCTGATAAACTCTGTGTAGACTCTAACCGGAGCGGTGGGCGGTGTGTTAGAGACAATGTTATGGGTTATAGGACTCATTATGATTAAATTACGCCACGTGGATGTACCGTAACAACATGCCGGTATAGACTCCATGAACCGGAAGTGTCCGTGAGGTTCTCTTACACAGACAATAAAAAGCACTCATTGGTTAAAGTTCATAACGGTAATCATGTGAAAACCCCATTACTGGCCCATTGTTTCATACCTATTGGTCCCATTGTCCTACCATGTCCCTGAGCTGACTTCCAGGAGTCCTAAGAGTGGTGGTTGGGCACCCAGCTCATACCACCTGAGGGAGATTGGAAGGTTTGACCAGGGACATGTTTTACACTATCAGAGGACACCTCAGGGCAGGGGGGCTGTTAGTTCCCACAGTCACCCTCGATGGGGGATGTAAAGGAGCCCAAAAGGTCCAGGGCTTGTTCATTTTGGGAAAGACTGACCTAATAGGTGATGCTCTGGTCTGGGTAAACATGCCATTAGGACTTCATTGGATTTCAGTGCTATTGGGACTTTATGACAGTCATCTTCTTTGAGAATAGTAACCCTCCATTTTGCTTAAAAGTTTAAATAAAGGAATTCCTAGGCGGTAAAAGACTGAACTTTGACATTTTTATTGTTTCAACCTACAGAACTGTCTATAAAAAAAACTGCTCTTCTGACAGTGTTTCCAAAGACATAAAAGAACATTGTATACAGACTTTGCAGTTCTTACATGACACTCAGGGGTAGATTTATCAAACCTTCCAAAAAGGAAAAATGGAGGTGTTGCCCAAAGCAACCAATCAGATTCTAACTATCATTTATCAAGTGCATTCCAGAAAATGATAGCTAGAATCTGATTGGTTGCTATGGGCAACCAACACCTCCATTTTCTATTTTAGGTTAGATAAAGCTACCCGTTAATGTCATTTATCCAATGTTATCTTTGTGTCAGACATATAATAACGCTATATAATACCTCCTACTACTTACGTCTCCCAGCTCTATGTATTTGTTATACTCACTGTAACTCCTCTATCCGGCATGTTGGACTGGACAGACCTGTCATCAAGTCACTGAAGTGAGGACCTTCCATTGTATTATAAGACAGTACAAGCCTTCTCAGGGACCGGTTATTACTTATTGCAGATCCCAGATGACAGCAGGAAATATCTGTCAGTTTGCTTAATGCCAAACTATGGAATAAAAACAGAATATAAAAACAAGTTGGGTTTAGGCTTCATTTAAAAAAAAACAAAAAAAAACCACTGGTTTCATCAGCAAAAATGCAAATTCACAAAATACTGTTAGACAAGGCAAATTTAAATAAAGAGGTCACATTACTGCAAATAAAAATCATTACATTTCCTATTGAGGTTTGTATAACATTTTATTAGAGACATAGCATTCTCAATCGGGCGAATAAAAGGGGTCCCGTCTTCGAAATTCTTACTGTTGCCGGAAAGGTTTGTGCACTGGTTCTCGGTGCTAAAGGACTCAATCTGTCTATAATGCTGTCTATAACTCCTCTACTGGAGTCTCCGTTTCACTGCAAGAAAAGTCAGCAGGAGGAGGTGAAATCCGGGACTTTAGGCAACGGTAGTGGTGGAACTACCATCACTGCAAGTGGTGCAACCAATGCCGGACCCAAAGCCAGGTCACCCACTCAAGGTCACCAAGTTGGTCTCAGAAGAGCACATTGGGAGCCTCTTTTGAGTATGTGCCTGTCCAGTACAGTATATCTATATTTCCATATATTCACCTTTATTATATTACAATATTCAGATTCAATATTATAGTGAATATTATTCCACTAAATATATTAATTATGTTGGTTATACCTTCTGATGTCAATAAAAGGTGTCTGCGGATGTTAATGCGGGTGTTGACCCACAACGCTTTTGAACTGAAACAGGTTTCTGTTTATTTAACTTGAATAACAGTAGATGTGCAGGTACTCACAGTTGGTAGTACAGCATACATGCCTACTTGTAAGATTTCTCCCCCGGGAGGTCCGGGGGGAGAAGTCATGTGACATGGGGCAGGAGGAGGGCGTGGCGATATTTCACGTCACCATAGCCCCGCCCCCACTCTAAAAAGCCGAAATTCACGCCATTGCATGACGCGATTAAGCCCCGCCCCCTCCATTCACTGCCATTAATTTCGCCAAATTTCGGGAGTTTTGCCTACTCTTCTAGGAGTCCAGGAGAACTTCCCGAAATTCGGGAGCCTCCCGCGAATTCCGGTAGAGTAGGCAGGTATGTAGTACAGCTGATAATAAGGCAGTAACAGTATTATGCACAGGTTGTTGTTTGCAGTCTTCTTATGCTCATGTATGTACACAGTAGATATACAGGCAGGTTTGGTGCATGGAAGTGTCCCTATACACTATGTAACACTTTGGTGTCTCTGCACAAAAGTGCAGAATATAGTTATTGTGGGCAAACTACTCATATATACATAGGGAGCCTCCGGGGGCTTTTGGGTAACTTGTATACCTATATAGCTACGCAACCACTTCAGCTGTGTCTCTCCCCTTCAGTCTGAAACTCGGAAGTACGAACTTCCGGTATTCGGCGTTCGCACTTGCACAGTAGGGCGGCACGGACAGTCTCAGCTTTACCCCACTTCCTCCTAGACCACCGGGGAAACAGGTCATCATGGAGACAGGGGACGGAGCCAAATGTTCCATGTACTAACAAATGAAAGGGTTATTTCATAACTAAGATAATGCTAACCACCCAAGGTCACCACTCTGGTCTCAGAAGAGTACAGTGGGAGCCTCTTTTGAGTATGCACTGATCTAGTCTATAGTATCATCGTCATTTATTTATATAGCACCAGCAAATTCCATAGCGCTTTACAATTGTGAACAAACATTAATAAAACAATACTGGGTAATACATACAGACAGACAGGTTAGAGGGCCCTGCTCGCAAGCTTACAGTCTATGGGACAATGGGTGTTTGAAACACAAGGGCATGTGCTACATCATATTGCACATTGGACCAGCTAGAATGCAAAGATAAAAAAGTATTTAGTGGCTGTGTGATCAGTCACACAGCAATGTTGGTCAGAGGGTTGTTGTCTTGTGTTAGCTGTCTAGAGGGTGGTAATAGGGTAACCAGGGAGATTAAGAGGGTGGTATAGGAATATTATAAGCTTGTCAGAAGAGGTGGGTTTTCAGAGGACGCTTGAAGGTTTGAAGACTAGAGGAAAGTCTTGTTGTGCAAGGGAGGGAATTCCACAAAGTGAGTGCAGCCCGGAAAAAAGTCCTGTAACCGGGAATGGGAGGATGTAATGAGAGTGGAAGGGAGACGCAGATCTTGTGCAGAACATAGGTGTCGAGCTGGGAGATATTTTGAGACAAGTGAGGAGATGTATGTCGGTGCAATTTTTGTTGACGGCCTTGTATGTTAGTAGAAGAATTTTATATTGGATTTGTTGAAATACAGGCAACCAATGTAGAGACTGACATAGTGTCTCAGCAGAGGCAGAATGTTTTACAAGGAAAATCAATCTAGCCGCTGCATGCAAAATAGATTGTAGGGGTTCAAGTCTGATTTTGGGAAGACCAGTAAGGAGGGAATTGCAATAGTCGATGAGGAACATGATGAGTGCATGAATTAAGGTTTTTGCAGTGTCTTGTGTAAGATATGTGCGTATTCCGGAAATGTTTTTTAGATGTATGCAACATGATTTAGATATAGAGTCGATGTGGGGAACAAAGAATAGTTGTGAGTCAAGGATTATACCTAGGCAGCGACCTTGCTGGGTAGGATTTATGGTCATGTTATCAACAGAAATAGAAATGTCAGGCAGGAAGCTTCTGTTTTTGGGTGGGAATATTATTAATTCAGTTTTTGAAAGATTGAGTTTGAGTTGGTGAGAAGAGATCCAAGATGAAATGGTAGAAAGACAGTCAGTAATGCGAGACAACACAGATGGCGAGAGATCAGGAGAGGATAGATAGATTTGTGTATCACCTGCATAGAGATGATACTGAAATCCAAAGGAGCTTATTAGTTTTCCCAAGAGAAGTGGTGTAGATAGAGAATAGCAGAGGACCTAGGACTGAGCCTTGTGGTCTCCAACTGATAAAGGAAGCGGAGCAGAGGTAGATCCAGAGAAATTAACACTGAAAGAGCGATTAGATAGGTAGGATGAGAACCAGGATAGGACCTAAGGTTTGTAGTGTTTGTATGAGGAGAGAGTGGTCAACAGTGTCAAATGCAGGAGAGAGATCCAGGAGAATTAGAAGAGCATATATACAAACCTTTGTTATATTACAATATTCAAAATCAATATTATAGTGAAAATCGCTGAAGTAAATATGTTAATTAAAGGGATATTGCATGACTGAGGTAATACAACCAGAAATAACAAGACAACTTACGATAGATTCTGGATCTTGCACACCGGATGTTTTAGAGCATTACATAAGAACCGAACTCCATCATCTCTTAGATTATTGTCGTTAAGTCTGCAGAGAGTAAATGAGATGGAAATCAATGGGGATTATACTACACAAATAACAGAGCATACATGTATGAATAGTTTTGTGGAACTATAAATCAAGACATGATCTAAATAAATTGTTTAAGAGTAGCTTATAGATTACAGTTTCTTCATTTTTAGCATTAAAACCCATGTTATGGATGTCAAATTCTGTAAAATTCACATGTTGACGACTTGCCTACAATCATCATCATCATCAATTTATTTATGAAGCACCACTAATTCCACAGTGCTGTACAGAGAACTCACTCACATAAGTCTCTGCCCCTTAGGGAATTTAGTCTGTAATCTCCAAACACACACACACAGACTAGGGTCAATTGGATAACGTTAGATTTGGAGGTAATTTTCTCCATTTCACCAAAACTCTTATCCCAAATAACAGACTAATAACAGAAAATTACACACCCCACCCATGTTCAAGAACTTATGTTGACAGTTTCATTTCCAAAAAGAAGACATAAAGAAGTATACTTATTTATACCCCAAGTTATTTACTGTATGTAGAGCTGGTGCCAGTCTCTCCATGTCCTCACTGTGAATTTTACAAAGACCTAGCCAAAGTTCCTCTGTATTCCTGCAGGATTCAAGGATAAAAGACAACACAGTATAATCCAGAGGTGTCAGATGGACATCGGATACGTTAAAACTTCTGTATGATCCAAGACATTCTGAAACTAAATCCTTATTCTGAGTCTCAAAGAGATCAAAAAACACATTGAGAACCTTTCTCTTGTCCTCTTTGCACTCTTGGACATCAATAACGGTTTGTTGGAGAAAGGTGATGACATCTTTGGTTTTTTGAGAGGACAATTCTCCCAAATAAGGCTCTAAAATGGACCTGGTGTAGTTGTCCGAGAGACCGCAGAGGAAACAAAGAAATATTTCACCATGGTTGTCTTTATATGATTTGGTTTCTTCAAGTGATTTATGTAACTTCTCAGGACATTTATTAATGTAATGGACCAAGGCAGCAAAAAACTCCTGTAAAGTGACATGTAAGAAGGAAAAGGTCGCATTAGGTGATTGGTCTGATTTAATCATTAAGCTTGAAAAGAGCTCTGATGAAGTGTCCACATTAAATGATGCCAGATCTTGTTCATTAAATGCAACAATGTGATTCATTACTCCATGTTCTGCCATCCACCCAATAGATGTCAACAGTTCCCGAACCCCCTTCTTATCCTGGCTGTGATTGGACAGGATGTTGGCAATAAAAGTCGCGAAGAGTTGTGTCAATGTTTTGGGCAATGATGACATCATCTGATCATTATTTGTTGGCTGGTCTTTGAAGCACTTTGATAATACTGTACAGATGATCCAGCAGTAGGATGGGAGATAACAGAAATTGTAGAGTGTCCCATTATCCCGTATATAATTAAATGCTTTGTCTGACAATTCCTTGTTCCTGAAAAAATGTTCACAGTACATCTGTATGTCCCTGGGCAAGAAACCCATAATCTGAGTTTGTCGCTTGAAAACTGTGGTATCAACTGATGCTAGTTTTGTTCTACTGGTGGTTAGTACAGAACAGTCCTTGAGAAGTGACTGTCTCACCAAACTAACCACAATCACACCAGGATTTTCTATCTGCTTTATATTATGACACAATTGTCTTAATCTGAAATCCATTCGGTGACTACTTTCATCTAAGCCATCAAATATAAAGAGGAGTTTTTCAGGATCCTGTAAGATGTTATCAAGCTGACCCTGAAGATATGGATATTGTCCAAGGATCATCGTCTCTAAACTGACCTCATCCAGCCTGTTGATTTCCTTGAATGTGAAGAAGAAGACAAAAGCAAATCTCTGGTAGTGTTTTCCATTCGCCCAGTCATAGACAAACTTCTGCATCATTGTGGTCTTCCCGATTCCTGGAACTCCGCTCACCAGTACTGTACGTGGCACACATTTTAATCGCTGAGACCATCGAAACAGCCTGTTGAGAGAAATACACGACAGCACATTTTTCAAGTAATCCTCATGTTTCTGTCCAGTCTCTATAAGCCAGTGCTGAGATCGCTTATGAAGGGGGCGAAGATAGCCAACAATCAGATCCATGCCATGTTCAGAAATGTAGGAACTTTGATTTTCCTGCATAGATCCTGGAGACCTGTTTTCTACTAGATCCTGACTTTTATCCAGCAGATGTTGCTTGTGATGTCCTTGCTTATCTGCCAAATATACAAAAAATATAATAAAGCTCATTACTAAAAATAGGATTTGGTATGCAATGGAAATACTTAAATAGTAGAGCGTTGCCGTTAGATGCCAATAGCGTCATTTGTCTAAAGAAACCTTGCTTCAATCCAACTTAAATTTAGTTTTGGGTGAAGGATTACTTATTTGAGATTTATTACTCGCCTAATCCACCTTTAACAGTCCCACCGTGGCCACCTCTACATTACCCTCACTTACTTGATTTCAAGAGGTAGTTTTGTCTATGGCCCTTCCCTAGATCTCATTTGCATACACTCAGTAGTACACAGGGGGAAGGGTATCAATATCACTTCTTTAAAGTACATAAGTAGGAGTAGTGTTCATGTGACTGGTGTGGGACTAGAGATTTCGGGACCCGGTGGATTGGGTAAACAACACATGACCTTTGAAATCACAGCTGCCAAGTCCATCCCACCTTCAGCAGTTCTTGGTGAAAATTAAGAAACAGGAAGCGGTGGTGGGGTAAATGACAGGTATTTAACGGCTAACGACAAAGATAGGTAAATATACATTTCAGAGAACAAGCAAATACTAGAACCTATTTTACTGCACAACTGTTTACTTGGGGCTACTAGCTGCTATGGCCAACATCTCCAATGTCCCTTTTTTTTTAGAAGGTATGATAAATCTACTCCTAAGACTGAGCAGCATTCCTTCCCATAATAGTCTATTATTGTAAGTATACAAAGGTTACTCTTATCATTGGTCACTGATCTTTTCTCTAGTACTGTGTTACCTTATGTCCTCAATGTGTTATATACTGGGCAGATCTAATATTAGAATCCCTATCACTGATTTTTACTTTGAGCCCAACCTAGCCTAAATTTGGCTCAGTAGGGGATTTACAAAGAGTAACTCTGTATAGGTAACAGCACTGACACACATGTGTCACACAGCTATTTGTCAGTCTCTCCTAACACGCTATCCTTTTCGAATATAGTTTTCAGCTGACTATTTCAGGATTAAATATATTATTTGCTATAATATTCACCTTTCAGCTCCGGAGATAATAGGTGTCCATGTTTATCCAATAGGATCTGCTGCATCAGAGCGTCACCTAAATGAGAAAATCTCTTGGTGAGATAATCAGTTACGTAACTGACCCTCTACATCACGTCACTCAATTACTATCCAGTTTACTAATAAATATGCAAATTACACCAAAAAGTCTAAAAAGACAGCGGTGCCCACAGCTGAAACAAATGATGAGAGTCAACCTCCAGTCCAAAATTGGTCCAACAAATACTGCTATACTTGTCCAAAAAGAGGACCATAGTTCCTACTGCACCATCCCGTAGTTCCAAATGCCAACACCAATGAGGAGGGATGGGTGATAGGAAAGATATCATAAATGTCCACAATAGATCAAATGTATAGTCGATTTAAAAAATACATTAATAAAAGATATTTTTTGAAGACTTTGGGCACTTTAGTATTTTGTTTCCCCTGTACTCAATATATAGAATGGCCTTTAAGAATCACCAGACCAGTAAAATAATCAATTGTGGTCAATTGGTTTGTGTCTTTCAAATATTCACAAACAGTAAATGGCAATGTATGAACAATACTGATGGAATGGCAGGTAATAGTAGCAGTGGACGCTGCTGTCTTCCGGACCAGTTGTTTAATAACAGCAACTGACGTCTGAGACCTGTCAGGTTGCACCTGGCTTTGTCTTGTTCTGAGATGATTACCGAGCATTGGCAACCAGCATCTTTAGACCTTCAACTTTATTTTTGGAGTGTGGGAACGAAACCGGAACACTCAAAGAAAACCCACGCAAACACAGGGAGATCAACAAACTCCACACATATAAAGGCCATGGTTGGGAATCGAACTCATGACCCCAGTGCTGTGAGATAAAAGTGATAACCACTGAGCCACCGTGCTTTTGTGGCTATGCCAATACAGACTGTGCTTCATTTCATTGAATTAAGAAATGATTACAGGAGTACATTTTCCTCTTTCTGATTATCCAACAGTAAGTTGGGATAAGTAGGTGCCACCACAATAACAAGGAGACATCTATCATCAAGACATTAAAGGCATTAACAGTCCCCCTCACACAAATCTGACAATCATGTGCTGATCAAGTGATGAATAGGCAATGATCTTCCTGCTTTAGCCAGGTCAAAGATTTGTCTGCAGAGGTGAATTTCCATGCAAGTTGTCTGCCTCTCTTATACACTGTAAGGCACTACATAGTAATTATTTTATTACATGTAGCTCCATAATTACTCTCAGTCAGAAACACCTAGAATTTCCCCTTTGGACACTAACTGTCTTCGTTGTCTTCTCCTTTTGCTGGAATCACTGTTTTCACCGGTCCCCTGACATTCCCTCCCAAAATAAATACACTCAAGTCAAAACCATCCATTCTTTCTGGTGCATGGGTTGGAGCCTCTGAGACGCCCTCCTTCCGGCATTGACTCAGACCTGGAGACCTTCTTGTCCTCTCGTCTACATGCTCAGAAGGGACCTCACTCAAATCGCCTAATTTTTTTTCATGTGAAAGACACCAAGAGATGGATTTTAAAAACATAAATGGGGGATGAGAAGGTGAAGGGGGGGGGGGGGCAATTTCTAGACACCACTAGCAGAATTTTAAGTCAATAGCCAATTATCTTCTAGACAAGATGAGACATTTACATGTTCATTAAATTAACACAAGCACAACATATGCAATTAAGAGAAACATTACCTAATATATTGATTTCATGCAGTAGTGCATACAAATTAGGAGATGAACAGTCAATCTCTAGATCATAGAGACTTTCCCAGAATGCTATCACAGCTTCTCTTCCTGCATCCAAAATATCTTGCACCAACTTCTCAGAAAATACAAAGTGTCCAAGACCTTTATTCACTTTCACATGTTCCTATAACACAGTTATAAGGATTTCAGATACATATACGTAATACATCCAAAATACCTGGAAAACCAATTACCAATAAATCATTTTATCACTGGATATGTACATGGGATTTGTGGGGGAATCCGTCACTTTAGCCAGTTAACTTTGTTTGCAAAAACGCACCATCGATATGTAGTAAAAGGGGTATGGAAGTTTTGTCCAAAAAATACACCTATTCTGATAGACACATATTATGTCTTTGTGAACCATGGTTAAAAAATTTATTTTTAACAACATTATCAGTTACTCCAGAAACCTTTAAAGTGGATCACGGCACACACCGTAGATGTTCTGGTTACAATTTTATTGGTTACCAATTATGAGTTCAAACTCCCTGTTTTGTATTGAAAATATTACAGTTTCTCCTCCTACCTCTTCAAAGAAGATATTCCGAGAGGCCAGTTCCTTCAGTAGGATCTTAGTGTCCATGGGCTCCACAGCATAGATTAGGTCTCTTCTGAAATACTCGTATATAATTCTTAGTTCATCCATTCCATAGCCAGGTACCTGCTGACGGAACTTCTCAATGCCATCTAGATAACAAAACGGACAAAAACCTTTTTTGGATCAGTTTTACCAACTGTAGATAGTCCGTCTGAGCTGAATTAGCAAGTAAACATATAGGAGATTTAAAAGTTTTGGGGATTTTGAAAGTAATAGATAATAATTCTTCAGCACTCTCATTGAGATCTACCACTAGAAGTTTGGCCAAATGTCATGGATCTGAGACAATTGACTCTGACAGTGAGATCAGGCAGTCAGAATGAATCAGCTGTTCTCTGATTGGCTGGCAAACTCTTCATTGCAGAACAGATAAGTAAAGACATGTGCTGCAGGTAAGATATACCACACATGTGATACAGGTGAAGGTGGGAGGCAGAGATGAAGGGAGAGGGAAAAAGGGTTATAGGAGAGGTGTTTATGTAAGAAATGTTTCACAGAGGTGAAGGGGGTGTTAGAGGTGAATTGTGGGGGCAAAAAAATGAGTAGCAGTGGCTGGGTCTCTTTAATGTGATACAACGGAGCAACATGCCACGCCCCTTATGTGGTATCGCAACACCGCTCAGTCACATGTTCCTATCCGCACAGGGACTTTTACAATGTTGAACCGAATGGCATAACTACAAAGAGGTGTCTTTTCTTGTAGTAAATTTTGCATATTTTTAGAGCTGAGGGATGAAATAAACCCGAGGGAGATTAAAAGCTGAGGTTTGTGTGTATAACTATTTGGCCCCACTAAGGGTTAACTAACCAAGGAGATGTTTTGACTATGTAGAGATCAAGAGGACAGACTATATAAGGGCAAGGAGGAGTCAAATTATAATAATAATTAGATTTATTTATACTTAAGTTGTACTAGACAAATGTCTTAAAAATTAAATAATCATAAAACTGACCTCTCGTATATCTTGTAGTGGACTGACCCATTTCCTCTCCCCTTGAGTAGAACAAGTAACACAACCTATAAAGGTAAAGATAAACTTTTGGGTTGAATAGGAAACGTACTTGAGCAAATCTATGAAATTTGGGTCCCTTCTGCCAGTATGGGGATAACAATATTCCCCAAACCAGATAACCAATTACAGGATAATAACACTGTCCATAACCCAATGAGCTAAACACACACCAATTAAATAGAGGAGTAAATTGTAGGTGTAAACTGATCAGTAACGGTCTAGTGATCGTAATTAGTGCTTCCAGTGTCGTTCAGTGTCTACTAGTAATCCAGAGGACTATCTGTGAAGGTTGGTGAGCTCTGGCAGTGAAGACAGGGACAGTGCCAACAGTTTCTTTGTGTAATGTTCTGCCTGGACCTGGATGTGTTTCCAGGCTTTCGTCTCATCTGAGCCACATCACCTTGTGAAATACAGTTACTATTTCTGTGCACTGGACTTTCCTTTCTAGCTGAGCTCTACCCTTTCACCACACCCAGTTCTATCTTCTCTTGAACTATTCTGTATTACTCACCTATATAAACTAGTTACTTTGCTCCCTGTATCTGCTAGTGTGTGATGAGATTGTGCTTAGTCATTCTTGTCATATTGTTCCTATTCCGGGCTCAAACTCTGGAACAAATGTACTTTGTACTGCTACCTTTATACTGTTTCTGTTCTGACTTCCTGCCTGTGACTTTTTAAACCTAGGCTTGTGACCCCTGACCATGGGCTGACTACTGACCATCTCACCTGAAGACCTGCTTTACCTTCAGGGCAGGCGTGCCAGGTTGTGTTTCAGAACTTCACAGCTGTCCAACAGGTTCTACAATGTTTGGCCCAATAACAGAAACAAGTATATTACTTTGTAAGAGAAGAAATTCATTTTTATACATATAAATTTATATAAGTTCATGCAGACCCTATGGGCCTAATTCAGAATAGAACACAAGTGTAAGCGCAACTTGCGATTAATAAAGTTGCATGTAAGTGTATGTGTATGTACCCAATTGTAAAGCGCTACGGAATTTGCTGGCGCTATATAAATAAATGTTGATGATGATGATGTACGCATTTGTACGCCAATGGCGTACGTATCTACACCATTCATTCAGACTTGTGTCCAAGTCTGAATGAGTAGTAGTTAATGACACCAGGCAAACCCCTCAAACACTTACGTCCAACTTGCGAACATGTACAATAACTTTTTATTTTATGTGTTATAAACGCAATTGCTTTGAAGCACCATTTAAACTAGAAAAACCAACTAGTACAGCAAGGACAACTTCTCAACATACGTACAAAAAGAAATAAAAAAAATGATCTTTACTAGAACACGCTCTGCAAATTCTAATCAATCGATGGGTGAGCGACTATTAAATTCTAACACTTCCTCGCACAATAAGATTTTCCTCTAGTTTTCAAACCTTCAAGCGTTCTCTGAAAACCCACCTCTTCAGGCAAGCTTATAATATTCCTCAAATGCCCTGTTAACCTCCCTAGGTTACCCTATTGCCACCCTTTACACAGTTAACACAAGACAATAACTGCTTGACCAACATTGCTGTGTGACTGGATCATATAGCCCACTAGCACTTTTTACCTTTGCATTCTGGCTGGACCAATAAGCAATATGTAGCACTTACTCTTATGTATTCAACTTCCACTACCCCAAGTTTGTGATCAGGGCCTTCTTACCTCTCTGTCTGACAGTACTAACCAGAATTGTTTTATTACCGTGTTTGTTCCCAATTGTAAACCTCTACGGAATATGCTGGGGCTATATAAATAAATGATGATGATAATGATCTTCGTCCGCTGCTTACACTTGTCCCTGACCACCCGCAAATCAAACCACGTTTTCAGTTGTATCTGCAACCAATTCCCAGGCTGAAATTGTACACAACATGCCCTTACTGTACATTGCCTACATTAGAACATCCCTTCCCCATCCCTGCTGCTTCCCCATCCCTCCTTATTACTGCTCTTAATGCACAAGGAGTCATAAGCAGCGAATAGTGTCAGGTCTGAATAGCTGACTTTCTGAGCATGCGCAGTGCGAAAACTAGGAAAGATATTACGCAAATGGGCAAATGTCTCTATCTGAATCAGGCCCTTAATGACTAGAATCTGTCTCACCTTTGAGGGATCTCTGTGTTTTTAGTTTCTGCACAAACCCCAACTTATCACATCTGTATAAAACAGGAGAGAATTGTGAGGACAAAGCTGTGGGACAGAGACTAAAACTACGGCACTCCAGTGCACAGAGAACTTTGCAAACACATTTATTTACACACTTAGAGGAGCCAGATAAACACAGCAATTGGAGTATTATTATGCATTCATCTCTTAATATTTACATTAGACAAATACTAAATGGATATTATTCTGGAATATCATATCATCATCTTGTTTTGAATGCAAAACATAGTTTGTATATATAGAATATCAAATGCAAAACATAGTTTTGTCATCATGCCGTGCCAGCTTCTCGTGTGATTGGGGACAGCGTAAAGTTGTGAGGGATGATATCAGTAATAAACTTAACCAATATTCCTCTATATAATCTCATAATTCACATATTTGTCCTTAGAATAGAAAATATACAAATTAGATATAGATTGTAAGCTCTGATGGACAGAATCCTCTCAGACTTTCCTATCTTCATGGATGTTTACAGACTCAGAATGAAAAGGTCACATGGTAAGAACAGCATGAAACTCTTGTTAATAACCAGCTATTTCCCTGTTACAATGTGTTACATTCTATACTTCTCAGTGTGTTACATGAGAGGTCAGTGAGTGCAGGAATATAACAATGTTACTCACAGACAGAGGGAGGGAGGAGTAAGGGAACAGAAGGAGAGACTGGAAGGGAAGGAATAATAGTTCTCCAGCTTTCTTTTTCAGTGTAACTCTTTACATTTCATCAGCTGTCCGGATACTCCCTGTCTTTACAGCGTTCCTGTCACCTACACATAACTACACATAAACATATCTGAGCAGACTCCATATAATATACTATATTTCCTGTGTGTTACAGCCGTATAGTTACTTCCATAGTCACCTTGCTATACGTCTGCCTGAGCACAGCCGTCTTCTGGGCAGCTGTGAGTATTCATGAGTATTAATGAGAGAGTGAACAGCCCATGTACTGGCAGGGAGCATGCTCAGTGTGTGTCTGCGAAACATCCTGTGACATCATCAGAATCCAGGTTTCACTACGTTGGCTCTGAATGATCACATAAGATTATTGTCAGAGAAACGTTTGCCCAAACTAACAGCTTATTTAGATAAAGTGTTGCACTACAACAAACAATGCAACAGGCAAACAGGCATCTACTTCCTTGTAGAAAGTGTTGTAGAGCTTGTTTTATTAAACATAGAATCATAGAATTCAAGGGCAGGTAAGAACCACTTGGCCCATCTAGTCTGCCCAATTTTTAACCTATGGTAACCTCAAACCCTATTTAATGCTTAGTTCTTTGTAAGAATATCCTTATGTCTGTCCCAAGCATGTTTAAATTACTCTACGGCAATAGCCTCTACCACCTCTGATGGAGGCTATTCCATTCATCCACTACCCCAGGCTCGGACTGGCCTGCAGGGCAGCAGGACTATCCACCGATAGGCCCCGCCACATTATAGCCACGCCTCCTCTGTTGTTAGGGAGGAGCTAAGAAAACAGCTGACTCCCGACTTGCATACAATTCATCTTTTGGACATACGCGAGAACAGGAAGGGACAGATGCGTTCCACAGTGGAACGCAGGCACCTTCCTCTCCAACAGTAACAAGCACGGACCACGAGAAACATCCTCTGATTTCAGCACACTGGGTACCCGGCCACCATCTCTATATACATCAAAACTGCAAGTAAACAAAGTTAAATTTGAAAGCATCGCAGCAATAACCATGTGATATATGTGGACAGTGATCTGAATATTTATATTGCACTAGCAGAGACTTAAAGAAATACCAATTCCCATCTACTGGACTTGTATGCTATGAACATTATTTTATTGAGATATCAGTGACTGTGTTATATCTGGATCAATGCAGCATTTATATCCACTGCCACTTGCCTCCCAGTAGCTAGACTAGTCCAGGTCTATATACCTAGGTTTGTCAGATTTTTTATGTATGTTCAATTGATGCCATACCATATGTATGTATATAGAAATCAATGCCTCATAATATAAATACTGTGGTTTAATTGGAGTATTTTATTTGTCTATATTAATGTATTTTTATGTATTTTAACCAGGATTCAATAAATTGTGATAAAACGAACATTAAATGTTATCCCACTAATTAAACCGAGCCTCTTGCTCACAGCCTAATACAAGATATAGAAAAATACGAATTGTATTCAAGATAAAAGAACACAAATTTTATTATTAGCATTACACTTGGAATAATACATAAGTCAATGAGCGCTTAACTTTCAGTATATTATTAGTTCGTAGAGAGGGATAACCTGTGTTAATGCTGCTCTTGCAACAGTAGGGGTAGAGCGCAACTCCCCCCCCCCCGTTTTTGCCAAACACTCCCGTTAAACACACTACCACAGAGGTGCAGAGAGTCACGTCTGGGCTCTCTGAACCTGCGCGGTAGTGTGTTTTTCACTTTGAGCAGGGCAGATGAGAGTAGGAGTTCCGGATATCCAACCGCCCAGAGGAGCATGAGCAGGTTAGTAACTAAGTGCGCAGTCAGCCTGTCATTTTAAAAGAGAAGGATGAGCACACTACATTCTTTATATACTACACTATGGTGCTAGCTGTCCTTCATGGGCTGACCACTCCCCCTCTAGTGTCTGGTCTCGCCTCTATGATGGCTGGCCACACCCCCTCTGGTGGGCCCCTAGCGTTGCAGTCCCCCGGTGGGCCCTTCATGCCCCAGTCCGACACTGCACTACCCTTTCTATGAAGTAGTTTTTCCTCAGAGTTCCTCTGAACCTTCTTCCCCCCAGTATCAGTGCATGTCCTCGTGTTCTAGTACTTCTCTTCCTTTGAAGAATGTTTTTCTCCTGTACCTTGTTATAACCCTTGATATATATGAAAGTTGGAAGGAGGTGTGGTCTCACAATAAAACTGTCGGCTACAACACTATTGGGATTAAAGTTTATGTCCAGCTAACCTCCATTCTTTATCCTGTAAGTATAAGCAAAAACATGCATGAAGAAGTGGGGATATATCTGGAATACATACTAAGGGACTTTTGAACTTTATATATGTAAAGTGTTGCAAAGTTTATGGACTTGAATATCATTTAATTAATGTATCGATTAAATGTATGATACTGATTACCTCAATCCCCCCAAACGTCAGCAGTGAACGAGAAACACAAATTTGTGCCAGTACAAACAGGGGAGCTGTGTACTTTGTTGTTTGCACCTGTTTGAAAGTGCAAAACCTGGGAAAAAAAACAACAAACACACAAGGGCTGCTCGACGTAGTGTAGTATGATCAGTAAAGTCCAGATACATTTGTGTGAGAGTGAAGGTAGCTGCATACCAAATGTTATATGGAAATGTGCTATCTGATACAGGGCGTTCATCACAGGGAATAGAGGGACAGACTCAATTTTTTGCAATGTGTGTCTGGAGATGCATCGCACTGATGTTGGGGCTAAAATCTCTGCTCTTTGTTCCTCACAGCGTTAATTTTTCTCACCTATATCATCATCATCACCATTTATTTATATAGCGTCACTAATTCCGCAGCGCTGTACAGAGAACTCACCCACATCAGTCCCTGCCCCATTGGAGCTCACAGTCTAAATCCCCTAACACACACACACAGACAGACACATAGACTAGAGTCAATTTGTTAGCAGCCAATTAACCTACCAGTATGTTTTTGGAGTGTGGGAGGAAACCGGAGCACCCGGAGGAAACCCACGCAAACACGGGGGGAACATACAAACTCCTCACAGAAAAGGCCATGGTCGGGAATTAAATTCATGACCCCAGTGCTGTAAGGCAGAAGCGTTAACCACTTAGCCACCGTGCTAGTTGGATACTGTCACCAACACCCCATTCTGTCTCAGATATAGCAATCTGAATAGCTGGCAGTGACTGATGTCACCTTAGTCACTTAGTAATGAATACACCTTTTCTGCCGCCACAAAGAATTTATTATGGTGACCTTACGTTTACCAGTACAACTTCCTAATGTTTCACACTTGAATCATGTACATATGTAGCATCAGCCTCCCTGAACTTCGTAAGGTCATAAAGAATCACGGAGTGTACGCTAGATTAAATATGTTTAACCTAAAAAATGTTTCCAAGGCTTATTTACAATAAGTCACAAGGTATGTCATCAATTATAGATCCCTATATGAGTGGATGAATATACCACCTCCTATCCCAGAGTACTTAATTATAGAGGAACTACTGAGTGGTGCTCCCCAACACTGTAAGAATACTCATACACAAAAAAGGGGGGAAGACAAGGCAGAAATGGGGCACTCAGAATCTATAAGTGGAAAGGCAAATAATGAAATAAAACGTAACCTTTATTATTTCCTATAAAATATAGCGTGCTTCTGATGAGAGAAAACTAGCGAAATATTAAAAACAAAAACAGAGTGAATTAAAATTGCAGTTCAACTGCAAACGCTCTGTGGTCCTGTCTAAATAATTGTATAGTGTATAGGACAATTAATCTTCATATATATTAGTACAATCTAATACATATGTCCACTAAATCATTTGTCGTTTTATATATTAAGCAGCTACTTATCCTTAGTATATCAGATAATTCCAATATCTAGCTCTAAGAAATTATATTTCTTATATTCTTTGCGTTATAATAGAATTCACGATAATTGGATTAATTCTTATAGAAAGTTTCAATTGGTTTGATATATAGTCTGATAGATACAGTTAGTACTCATATGTTTTGCAGTAATATCTCAGTTTTCAAATTTAGAACACAGATCTATCCTATTATTTTGTCTTGCAGGCTTAATAAAATATTTCTCCAAAATTATGGTCTTTATTTGATATGTTTTTTTATTGTTTCATTGATCATCTGTGAAAATTGTGCACCAGATAGTCTAAATTTCTAATAGCCAAGTGTCTATCCAACATTAATATACAGGGTTAAATCCTTTTAGTAAATGCCAGAGTTCAAAAACTTCCCATCCTAAATATAGGAAGGTTTGGTTTCTCCGTTTACAACCTATTAGGTTAATAGGATTAGCAATCTAAACAGCAACAAACAGTCTGCCTGTCACCTGTAGTGTAATATTATGCAGCACAGAGAGACTGCTCCTCAGTGGTGATTAACCCTGAAATGCAAAGATGTAGTTCCTTTGTTCACCAAGCTTTGGTCAGTGTGATTAATATTTCAAATAACAATAGGAATGTATTTGTCAGCTATTATTTAAACAAACATGATAACAGAGAGGCTGATTTGCAATAGTAATCAGCTCTAAAGACACAGGTAACCAGAGTTCCTCTTTCTGTAGCTTATCGACTCAAAAAGTTAAACAAACTGAATAATACTATCAGCTGTTGTTAAAACGTCTGACATAAAGGGAGACTGGCATTTGATATTGTCTAAATATAGAGAATGATAGGATAGTTCTTTCATTTGCAGCCTGTTGTCTTGCTATAATTAGCAGTCTAAATGGGATTGGTGATCTGCCTGTCAGCTATTGTTGCAGCATGTAAGGCTAGAAAATCAGGGGTAGGCAACCTGCTGGTGCTCTATCTGCTGGCAACGCTTGCTGGGACTTGTAGTTTCACAACACCTGGAGAGCCGCAGATTGCCTACTCCTGGGCCAGATGTAAGAGTTCCCCAGTCTAGGCTGAGATAACATAATCTGTGTCATTATTGAAACATTAGTAGCAGACTCCTTAATCACATAAGACAGGTACACAGAGCAGATAAGCTTTCTCAAGGCAAACCAGAGCTCCATTATGGTAGCTGTTAAATAGAGCAATAACCCCACCCTCATAATGACATCACATTCATGGGGCCAATCCTGATGCTTTGTCTCCAATAATGATAGACAGTGTATTAATCCAATCCTGGGGCACAGGATTAGTCAGACCCGCCCATCGTGTCCCACTATTGGTCAGTGTGAAGAAGTGCATAGGGACACATAGAATTTATCAGGAACAGCATGAATATAGCCCAGGATCCAGGAAAAAATAGCTCTAATGATACAGATATTTCTTATGGTTAGTGATACTAAGATATAATACCTCATTCTCACCACCAATGAATACAGTAAGATTAAACAGTTAAAGATAAACAATTAAATCAGCTAATGTTACAGATCACCCTGTCCCTGTTTAGACATATAATCTGGAAGGACTATTATAGTAAACAGAATAAATCAGTGAAAAATCCTAATAATATTATTGCTCAATCAAAAATAGATTATATAAAAATTACTGATAATTATGAAAAAATATATAAAATAAAAATTTGATTAATAATTGTGAATATATACATACACATACATATATATATATATATATATATATATATATATACACACACACATATATATATACACACATTTATTTATATATATATATATATATATATATATATATATATATATATATATATATATATATATACATATATATATATATATATATATATATATATATATATATATATATATATATATATAGTGGCGTGTGTGAAAAAAAAAAACAAGCTGCAACGCCACCTGCTGGGCAGAGTTATACACTGACCTATATATTTCTTGAAGGAGAAGTGACAGTTGGGAGTGGTTGGTGGTTGCCGGGGGTGACAGTGGGGAGTTTTTAACACCTTAAGAAGCTTGATGAAGGATGTGGCGATGAAGATGAAGGATGAGGTGATGGAGAAAAATGATGAGGTGGTGACATGTGGACAAAACCAGGGCGCTTGAGTCGGGAAGTAACGCTCTTCCCCTGAGGAGGCCTGGGCTAGGCCCAAATGCATGACAAGAACCTTTTTAACACCTTAAGTAGCTTGATTTGACTAGAATGCATGAGTATCATGCACGGGTTAACTTGTATATATATATATATATATATATATATATATATATATATATACACACAACTTGTAGTGTGAATTATGCGTAGATTGAAGAAAAAATTACATATTCTGTTATTATAAATTAGAGATGGGCGGGTCCGGTTCCCCGAGAACCGAACCCACCCGAACTTTGGGTATCCGAGTACCGAGCTGAGCAGCTCGGTACTCTCCCGCCCGTTCCGAATCCAAATCGAGGCCGAACGTCATCGTGACGTCGTCGGATCTCAGGGCTCGGTTCTCGCGATACTTCAACATTATAAATACACGCCTCCACAGCAATCCATCGCCATTTGACAGAGGGAGAGAGCAGGGTGTAGTCACAGGCTGATTAGAGCAGGGACAGAGAATACAATATTCTTCTTGCAATAGCTCTAACAAAAATCGCTAGAGAAGAGAGGAGGATAGAGGTTTATTATTTTTTGTTAATATTTGGCACTCCCCAGTGCTTTTGGGGTGTCCCCCATAATTGTGCATTAATATTTCTGGCTGTCAAAAGTCATATCTGTCAGCAGTATCTACCAAATAATTTTTAGCACTCCTCAGTGCTTTTGGGGTGTCCCCCATAATTGTGCATAAATATTTCTGGCTGTCAAAAGTCATATCTGTCAGCAGTATCTACCAACTAATTTTTAGCACTCCTCTGTGCTTTTGGGGTGTCTCCCATAATTGTGCATAAATATTTCTGGCTGTCAAAAGTCATATCTGTCAGCAGTATCTACCAAATAATTTTTAGCACTCCCCAGAGCTTTTGGGGTGTCCTCCCTAATTGTGCATAAATATTTCTGGCTGTCAAAAGTCATATCTGTCAGCAGTATCTACCAAATAATTTTTAGCCCTCCCCAGTGCTTTGCGCTCAGAATGGATTCAAAGCAGTCCACATATGATCAGAATGAGCAACCAGGTTCTGTCACCAGTCCTGATGTTAGTGTTCCCAGTACGTCATCTGGCCAAGGCGATGTCAAACAACAGAGTGTTTCCAAATTAGTGCAAAAAACAAAAACAAATTTTTTTTTACTGTATTGAAGCGAAAAAGAAGTGTAACTGAGCAAAAGTTCAGTAACGATAAAAAAAAAATTGCAAGCATGCTATTCTACACACGTAGTGGCAAAGAGAGAATGAGGCCTTCACCTTTGGCTATTAGTGGCAGATCCCAAAAAGTTACCCAGCCTACAATTGGTGCACAACTACTGTTACGCGTCAAAGCCGAGCTGCAAGATAACAGTAAGGCATTAGAGGATAATGTTTGCTCTGAATCAGAAATGACACCAATCCCTGTGGAGAGTCCATCCAACAGTGGGATGTCTAATCGTGACCATTCTGTTAGTGTACCCATAAAGAAGGGCCCTTTCAGCAGTTCTGCTGATGTGTGCCTGAACAGCCCGAGTGTAGCCGGTGATACACCAAGTGAGGATGACACTTTGTCTTTAGAAGAGGATGTGGGGGAGATTTGGGTATCCGACGATGAGGATGCTGTTGATTGTGTAAGTCCTGCAGCAGTGTGGCACCAGTGGGAGCAGTTCTGGCATGTGAGGTTCTGGCACCAATATGCACTTTCCAAACACAAGCAGGGATGACGCAGGTGGCAGACCATAACAGTTTGACATCTGGGCTGGTTTGAAGGATTTGTCAAAAAAATGTGTGACCTTGACCATAATTCCAACCAATCCTACTATTAACATGCAAGGGATGGTGGAGGGCCTATCAGGGATTAAACTGTATTTTTCATAATTTTCACTAATAATGTTTGGGTGTAATATACACCCAAAGACGAGTGCTCTCATTGATGGAGAGGAAGACAAGCAGGCTTGTCTGTAGAATTTGCAGGCAAATGGTGCTGCGTTATATAGGTAACACCCAAAGAGAAGAGCTCCATTGCTCCATTGCTAATTGTAATTGCTGAAATAGAAATAATAGGGCTGACAGTCTTGGTTTAAATCTGCAGTTACATTTTATTGTACCATAGCTCACTGCGAAACTGGAGAGGTGGCAGGGATTAGTGATAGTCTTCCTCCAACAATACTAATTCATCCCAATATCATAGGAGTCTGTGTAGTATGATGTAATTGCTGATAATGGCCTTCCAAAGGGAATGACTAGTTGATTTTAGGGCAGAGCTGTCACGATTTTTGGGCCATTCTTTTACAGCACAGCAAATATAAAAATGTTTAGCGGACTCATCTGCATCACCACTGGGTGTCTTGGGAAAGCAATTTCTTTTACAACAAGCAGTTGCCAGAGAAACTGAAGGAGAAGACGTCCCAACAAGATGTTGATAAGTCTGGGATCCTTGTAAAGAAAATTAAGTATTTAATCTACAATTAAAATATAGTTAGCACATTTACTTTGTTTTATTGCACACTATAATTTTATGTAGCACCTTTTCAAAATCTATTATTAAGGCAATCACTTGACTCAAGCTAACCGTGTCTGCACTTTCTTCACAGGTAACTACTTCGCTGGACTAAAGTATATTCCCCTCAAATGCTAGTCTTCTTGCAGCTGCTGCATTGTCCTACATGCTGTTGCAGAAACCAGAAATTGACCCTAAATGTTTCTGGACACAAACAGCATCTCCTGCATGTCATTTTTCAAAAGTTCTGTAACACCAAGTTGATAGTGTGTGCAAAACAGGAAATGTGATGGAATTCAACCCCGCTGTAATGCTGGACCAATATTGGGTCATAATCAGAAATGACATATCCTCAGGAGACTCCAAGCAGGATTAGCCATCTTTCAATGACATCCCTTAGTTTTTGGAACAGTTTGTCAGCTGTATGCCTCTTAGTGAAGCTGCTGATACACAGAGTAGCCTACTTCTCAAAAATATGATGTACCTGGGTACATGCTGCTGCTGTCCATGCTGGGGAAGGCGAATGACCAACCCAGTGGGCTTTCACAGTCATATAATCTTTTGTTTGCCCAGTTACGCTTGTACACATATCTGTGGTTAAGTATACAGTGAGTAGAATACCATTTTGTCACCCAATAATGACATTTTTAGGAACTTTCCAGTACAGGAGAGAATTAGCTTTTCTAGTAAAATGGTATAGTGATGACATTTGCTAACAGGGACATAACACCTCAATTAAATGTCTTAAACCAACTGTATTAATAGTGGACATTGGACGCAGATCTAACACTAGCATAGTACCCAGGGCGTCTGTGATCCGCTTTGCGACTGGGTGACAGGTTTCATTCTTGCTTCCTCTTACAGATGATTGTTTAACTGCCAATTGTTGGGGGGGAAGATTTCAGGTTCTGGGATGTAGATGAGAGAAGGGAGGTAGATTATGCTGGAATGCTTGTTGTTATTTTTTTTTTAACCAAAGTTTCTGATTTTCCCAACAGTTTTCCAAGAACTCGCTGAAAAATGACGAAACATGGATGAGGATCCCAGATGGTTAAGGTCCCTACCTCTACTGAGTGTGGCTTTAAAAATGCTACAAATGGATAGACAACTCTTGCCAGGATTCGTGTAAAAATAATTCCACACTTAAGAGGTGGATTTTTGGTCTTATGCCCAGGCATGGCAATGACCTTTTTGTTATCACTGGCAAGAACTGGAACAATTTTTCTTTTCAAGTGTATGAAAATCATATTGTGACATAGGAGGTGTTCAAAATTGAATAAAAAATGAATGGAAATTAGTGTTACTGAGGTTAATAATAATGTAGCTACAAAATAATACCTAAATTATGTTATTTTAGCACCAATAAATGTAATTTTTATAACAAATTGCAAAACAAAATCAAACAAAACCAAAACACGCAATGGCGGTTTTGCAAAACCAAAACCCGACGGTAATCCAGATCCAAAACCGAATCCAAAACCAAAACACGGGGGTCAGTGACCATCTCTATTATAAATGTACTTGTGTACATGTGAATAAAGTGCAAAGTGACCAAAATGGGTGAAAATATAAAAATAAAAATATAAATATATTATTGAGAGGTAGGTACTACCATATATTAAGTGAAAAAACTAATTAAATGAAAGCAATAAGAAAAAATGTGAAAATGCAATTTAAACCGTTAACGTATGGTCCTATATCGATTGATATTGGTTAACAATAAATAATGCCACAAAAATTACTCATCAAAGGAAAGCTGAATAACTTATTATAATCATTTAATCCATGTGAAGATAGACTCCCCATTAAGAACATTTCCTTAGTCTCCTTTCTCAGGAGATGTCCCTGAAAATCGCCACCTCTAAGATCCATAGTAACTTTCTCCATGGCAAAGGATTTAATGCATTTTGGATCACAATTGTGATAAATCATAAAGTGCCTTGCCACCGTTAATAAAGTTTTGTAATTGCATAAATTAAAGAAAAAATTACCTATTCTATTATTATGAATGTACAAAAAGGTAATAAACAGACTTGCAATAGGTTGCACAAATGAGTTTCAAAAAATAAAATAGGAAATAAAACCAGAATCCCTACTTTCAAATTCAGGAATTGGCGTGTGAGGAGTACACATTGAGAAGAATGGCACATTTCAGTCGTGGTAGACCCTCCTCAAAGAAATGTACCATCTGGTGTCTGAAACAAGGGATTCTTAAACCATTTCTTGATGGGCTCTTCACCCCCCACCTCTACTCAGAGATCTGTCTCTGGGCCTGACTAGTTTCAAAAGACCATTGACTCTTGCCTAGGTCAGACTCAGTTTAGATAGCAAAATACACTTTGGAAAGTTAGATAAAATATTCACAGTGTTATACATAGATTCAACAGAATATAACAATCAGTCATTTGATATACTACATTTCGTCACAGATACTAACACCCACACTTTCTGAAAGTGCCTGTTCATCTGCCACAAAGATATCCTAACCCTGAAAACAGTGAACGGCCTTTCTTGTTCTACATCGCCGCTTGTGCATGCGCACTAGTCCTAGTCGCGGCCGCGGCTATTACTACTCTGCAATCAAGGCTTCCACATCTGGCTACTCATATACTTTGGACCACACAGACGGATCTCCAATAGAAACACAGCGTCTCAGCAAAGAAGCCCAAATTAGGGTAAGTCTGGTTTACTTTTAATCTGCTACCGTGTGATCTTAGTGGACTTGCCTTCTGCTTTAATTAACCAACAACGTATTGGACTGATGCGAGCTATGCTTATTATTCCTAATATCCACTGGGAAAGGAAGACACCCAAGTATTACCATCACCTGATACAATTTTCTGGAGTCCATTCTTTTCTTCCTTATAAGGAACATTCCTTAATATTTCGACTACTACTGAATACAGACTTTTCATCTATGATTAACATCTAGTTGCTAAACTATTAGCGGGACATTGAGACTTATGTTACACCACTTGCCTTTTTAAACTATCTGGGATTTGCATCTATACTTAAATATATCCAAGTATAAAACACCGAACTATTTAAGATCTTCATAAGATGCTATATATGCACATATGGGAAATGTTTTATTAATGTCTATTTAGGCTGCAATTACTATAGCTGTGTTATATACCATTACACCACCACATGTGCATTGTTATAATAAATTAAATTTTACAGAAGGTCCATGTCTCTTAGTCATATGGTTATTAGACATAGGTGCACCTCTGGTGTATTATCTTTGTGCCAAGGGCATTCAACATTATTAATTTTTCTTTGTGCCGATGTTGGGACTGAAATCTCCAATAATTTTTCATTGAGTGAGTCACCATCACTCAGTGATATTTTTATCAGACCGATTCCCCTATGGATGTTCCTCCCATACTGACTATAGTTTCACATTATGACGGGGTGACCCAATGGAGCGAATATCCGTGTTATACTGTAACCAGTCAACATTGACATAGTCCTATACTGTTGAAGTGGGACTCCATGCTTATCTAGTGGTAAATAGCTCAGGCTACTGTAGTGGTGCTGGTTATTATATCTGGGGGAAGCACATTGTCAATTGTAATGACTTAAAAAAACAGGACTGCTTATAAAAAATGTATGGAGACTAAACTCTTTGAGAATCATTGGCATAGGAATGTAATGTGTTTCCCTAAAGTGCCCTGGCACATTACATGGATGGCAGCATGGCACACCTGTTGTTTGTTCTGTAGTTGTTAATTCTGTAAGGCACATTTAGATTATATTCCCTATAATTAATATATTTAACAAATTCACCTATTTATACATCTGTCCTGACCCAGATGAGCAATATATTGTCTATATATTGCACATTTACTATTTAACATTTTCTAAAAACACTGATATTTTATATTTAAACTGAGATTCCTTGAATCCCACAAATATATTTGCATAACTGGAGCATAACTAGTTTTCCAAAAGAACTGGTCCAAAAATAAAATGTATAATAAAATAATGAAGTATATAGAATTTATTAAAAATGTTTAAAACGTTTGAAATTAGTTAAATTGTCTCTAACCATTAGTTGTCAGCAAAAATGTCTGGCAACTCATTGTTACGAGAAATTGAGTTTTAACCCAGATGAATGAGTTTTCCCAAATAAAATCTTTCAGTGATTGTAAAATGGCCAAAGGATGTTTTGTATATGATAGCAACCTTTTAACAAAAGGCTGTGGATCAAGATCTATATAGGAAGAAAGATTAGATGGAAGAGAATTAATTTCACAAATAATCAGCATTTTCTTAAAGGAAATCAATGATTTATTTATCTTTGGACCAATAATTTGGTTTCACTATTTAACTATCTATAGTTTATGACTATACTGTTCAATTCAATTGTAACTTAGTGTAAGTATCAGTTTTCTCCAATCATCTTAAAGCTTCTTCAAAATAGGAAGTGGTATCTAGGAATATAACTCACCTGCCTTTGTTGGTAAAACAGGAATTTTTCATTGGATCATGTCAGCTCATATTATGAGAGTCACATACCCTTTAGAGAGTCTATCCATTCTTTATAGCAACATTTAGCAGAGTGCCAATGGAATGTTATTGTGTGACTATACTATATATGAATAAATAATTTAAATTTATGTTAAACTACTTAGGGAAATTGTCAGTCTTTTTGCTAATCATTTTGTTTGTCATGTTGAAAATTCTTGAGGTCCTCTGAGATGATTTTGAAAGGTCCTAAATTTTGGAAAATGTTTTCACACCTCATTTTTCTCATCTAATTTTCAGATCAGACATGTAATGCTGCAATACTATATGTAGTACATTTAGGATGCATGAGTACAGTAATAGATATAGTCACATGGAGCTTTGACAGACCCCTTAATACAATTCACAAAAATCTCGGTCTCAGGAGATCCTTTTATAAGGCTATAGACCTGTTTTATTTGTTGCCACTTGTTAATATTCTATATTTAAATTCCATACATTGCGATTGTTGTGATTGTCCTGTGGATGTTAATTATTGGTTGGATTTTGGGTGAATTGAGATTAATTCAAGAATTAATTCACCAAGATAAATATCTGAAATGCAACTGAATTATAGAATTGGCCTAATAGACAGCATAGTGATGAATGAAATACAGAAGGCATGTGATGACAATGGTCAAACTCTCAAAGCTAATAAGTAGCTAAGTATTCAGAGAGAGCTTTATGTATTAAACAATGGGTGGCATATCTCCCAACGTGGGCCACGCAAAGGGGCATTGCCATGGCATGATATGTAGATATCATTATGTAAATAAAAAGTTTTCTATTTTGCAAAATAGAGATGGTCTGGTGCCAAACTTACTGCAACAAATATGGCACTGCACCATCACACAACAATGTCTGTGCCCACACTTACCAGACATTGCTGTAAAACCAACATGTGTGGATATTCTCTTAGCACTTATACCCACACCAAAGAGCTAGCCAGGCAGAGAAGAAAGCGCAGGTGAGCAAGTGCCCTACCCGTGCACCTCCCTAGTTCAACATATGGTGACAAAGTGACAAGGGGGTTACATTGTTATGAGAAGATCCTTATACATTACTCATCTTTCCACAATTGGCATGTTCTCTTTGCAAAAAGGGAACTGTGGATTGGGGATTTCTGTTGAAGGGGGTCATTTCTGTGGAAGGGGTTGGGGCAGCACGGTGGCTTAGTGGTTAGGATTAAGGTTGGCTTAGGGTTACCACGGCCTTATCTGGCGTTTGTGTGTGTTCTCCCCGTGTTTGCTTGGGTTTCCTCCCACACTCCAAAAACGTGCAAGTAGGTTAATTGGCTGCTATTAAATTCACATTAGTCTCTCTTTCTCTGTGTGTGTGTGTGTGTGTGTGTGTGTGTGTTAGGGAATTTAGATTGTAAGCTCCAATAGTACAGAGACTGATGTGAATGAGTTCTCTGTACAGCGCTGCGGAATCAGTGGCGCTATATAAATAGCTGCTGCTGGTCATGATGATGAAATAGTCTCTATACAGTGGCAATGTGGAGGTATCTGTACTGTTTATGGGGTCCCTGTGTCAAGCTTTGCACTCGGGACTTGAGGCTCCCATCTTTGTTACATCCTGCCAGTTCCTATGGGGACCCTGATCCTTAATTTTTCTCAGTCTGTGACTTTCTACTTTCCTCCATTATCCTCCGCACAGTCATTTCCTCCCTTGCAATCAGTGTCTCTTATTCAGCTTGATATACTATATATTTATAAATTGTAATAAAAAATATATATAAGATAACTAATTATCATTACGATCTCTACATATATTGGTTTAATATATATTTTGTCCTGTTTCTGTGCGATGCTTAGGATAATGGGCTAAATATTGCATTATCTTTTTACTTGCATTTAAATATAATCTTATGAAAATCACATCATCTCATGTAGCGTGTGGTCATATCACTGTCATCCTTTGCTGATGATGTTTCATAAGCAAGGATGATGTCACAAACATGAGAAGATGCAAACACTGCTCACATCCGTCAAAGTCCTTTATTTCAGTCATAACGCATTATTATACATAACTCCCAGCATCCCAATACGCCATTTCCATAAGTCACCTATGTTGTCTGAACGACTGATTACTTTGGGCTATATCTTTTCAAGGTTTTCAAAAGATTTCTTTCAATAGCAAGTTGGACTGGGAAGACATTTTAATCTGGTTGTTTCATCCGGTCTCTTTGATTAGTCGATCATACTTCCAATTTGGTCATTCTATGGAAACCGTCAGGCCTGGCTTGTGATTTTTCAGCTCTCTTAACTTATCTTTGACTTCATAGGACAACTGACGATTTAAGAAGAGGCTAGACGTGAGAGAAAAGCAAGTCAGAAGGTGAGGTATTCTCCAAGAAATCTAGAGAGGCCGGAGAAGTTCTCCAGACATTGTGATTAGGAATCTGCTAATCGTATAATATACATTTTTGACCTGTGTGTATTTAATCATCACATACAACGCATGTAAAGAGAACAGCCAACACTCAATGTCTTGTACAGTTGTTATGATCTTGTAAGGTCTCAATATTATGTTGGCTTTGAGTTACTAATGAGACTTTGCTGTATATTTTGTTAATATTAACCACTGTAGCTGCTCTCTAAGGATTAGTGTGTGATATTACAAGTGATGTGGCCTTCATCATCCAAAGAGATCTAGAACACCCTTTTTTTAAAGCGAGAGATGGAGTCACCTTAATTAGCACAGAGGTGTTAATGCAACATGGACTAGGAAGGATACATATAAGGTTATTAAGGGCAAAATAATTTTGGGGAAATTTGTGTTCCGGGAGATGGATAAGATTCACGCCTAGAACTGTACTGCACTCGTATAAGAGACAACATCACTGTTGTATAGTGACTTCACCGTCTTTCTTGTACGTACCTGATCTCTTTCAGGCTGGTTGATTTCAGTATTAGCTCCTCGATGTAACTGGCACCAGTATCTGTAATTTGATTATGGCTCAGCACCAGATGTGTGAGTTTTGTGCTATTGCTCAGTGATACCAGGAATGGGACATGGTCATCTCTCAGCAGAATATCCTGGAACCTGTTAGAGATCAGAGAAGACTTCATGCTTTCAATTGTATTTTTTACAAATACAACCAACATACAGAACAAAGAGAGGATTTTTTTTCCTTTTAAATTTTAGTCACCAGTCCTTCTCCCAAATAGTAGTATTTGGGGTGTAAAATTCCAGAGACTCCCATAACCTAGGAGTACTTACGCTAACAGTGCTCATTCTAGAAACTAACAGTGCCATTTACACCTGTTCTCACTGCTGCTGTCAAATAGTAAAGTCAGTCCTGCAGGAGTGGATGATAACTCTTAAAGGGATACTGGCAGTTCTGCTAGTTAAGGGATAGGGGGGTTGAAAACTAAAAATGTACTTTGTGGGTTTAATTGTCAATTAACATAAAGGATAACTCACTAAAAACTAAAAATGTAGTCTAGTTGAACAAAAAGTTCAAAGCAACTATTCCCTAACTGCTGCTATGTTGTCGAGGGTCCACCTAGACTGGATTGAGGATCTCCTGTTCCAACCATAACACTATGGAAGCACCCACCTGAATAGGGATAGCACAGGTTGAAAAAATGTAGTGATTATATTTAACTTGTATTTTCTAGACCACTAAAAGCTTAAATTTGAAGGTTACTTTGGGATACAGCACATGATTGTTCTTTGCACTATGATAAATAATCCTTTATATGTTACGTTGGTACTGGGTGGTTACACAGTTGCCACCTGGTGTATGCCTCAATAATGCCAACCCATCTTTTCTATTTCAATAGTAAGGCAGCACTGGGTTCAATTCCAAAACTAGGATCTCTTGGATTTCCTGCAGTTGCTCCAGTCTCCCACAGTCCAAAAAATACCGTGCTGGTTATTCAACTGGCTGCTGACAAAATGACAAGTCTTTTATATTAAATGTATCCATAGTAAGAATAATAGTTGGAGTTGAACACAAACACCAAGACGATGTGGAATTTAGTTGTTAAAGATTGATCCAACAGATAGATTTAATCTGATAAAAGGGTTACCAATAGATTAGCACAAAACAAAGATTCAAAAAACAGATAACATTACTAGAATTCTTCAAATCCAATAGAAAATAGGAGAATTGAAGAACATGAATTTTGAAATGTTCCTGTGAGTGAATCTGCCAATATTTAGTCTGTTCAGAACATCCCTGCTAACATGGAAATTAGAGAGCCACTCATACAAGCTATGGCTTTTCATCTTTTAGAAATGTAGGATAGGGATGCTCCACCTTCCAAGGCAATGGGGCTTTTTTGGTGGGATAGCAGCATGCTTCAGATATTTAGACTCTTTCAGGTTTGGTTCTCCATATGTATGCAGTAGGCCCACCTCTGCACCTTTTTATTGCGGAGCAGTAGAGAAACAAGATTACCTTATGCGGAGCCAGATCATCGTAATGAAATAAAAGGATGGAGCATTCTTACTGGTGTTCCTTGGCATATAGGACATATGGCCATTTCCATCCCTAAAGGGATTTTCCACCAGTTCAATGCTAGCAGTCCTCGAGACAGGTCCTACACTTAATAGGACCTGTCTTACACCTCCATGCTGCACTTCACCAGAGAAACACATGTCCAGGAACACACCAAGCAATGTGATAAAAAGATTTAAACACATCATCACCACATGTAATAAAGACAGTTCCGATGTCCTCTCATCTTTATGATTAATTTACACCACAAATGATACAAACCCCAGCTGTATTTTAGAAAAATGGAAAAACACTAACTGAAAGGGGTGGCTCTAAAGTAGCAGGACGGTGGACTTGTATTGTGATATTTACACTTTGTTATTAGGGTTATCTTAAGTTTATTTTCACTTGCCTGTAGACCCAGGCGCGTTTCTAGTTTATGAAGGTGACTTTAAAGACCAGAAGGTAGGTGTGCACCTTGATATATGTGGAGTGGGTTTCCATAGCCATTTATTATAACCATCCTGTGTGTGTCTTAAATTACCACCTCTGTGTCTATTTTGCACATATAGGCCCATAATAAATAAATATCCACAAGACAATAATGGCTGTGAAATGCTGAGATAGTCAACTAATCCTAGAAAATATGCAATAATGCATAGGTGCAGTTAGGTGCACTTTGCTATTTGAGAATTGAAGAACATGAAGTTTTAAATGTTCCTGTGAGTGAATCTGCCAATATTTGGTCTGTTCAGAACAGAACATTCCTGCTAACCTGAAAACTAGCCAGCCCACTCATACAAGCTATGGCTTTACATCTTTTAGAATGATGTAGGGTAGAGACACTCCACCTTCCAAGGCAATGAGGACTTTTCTGTGGGATAGAAGCATGCTGCATATATTTAGACTCTTTCAGGTTTGGTTCTCCATATGTATGCAGTAGGCCCACCGGTGCAGGGCAGAAACAAGATTTACAATTTAGAAAGACCAGTAAGTAGGTGTGCACCTTGAAACGTGCGGAATGGGTTCCAATAGGCAAAGTAATGCTTTAAGATAATTATTTACCGTGAGCACCATGTGTGTGCCTTAATTGACCTGCTCTGGGTCTATTTTGCACATATAGGCCCAAAATAAATAAATAACCATAAGACAATAATAGATGTGAAATACCTTGCTAGTCAGCTATTCCTAGAACATATGTAATAATGAGGTGCAGGTAGCCATTTGTTTACTACAGAAATACATTTAGAATTAAGACCAAAATGTAACATAAATATTTATAGCGTTTCCCACCCTCTATGTCTGAGAGCTGTATAATGTGGTTATACTCACATTAATTGCTCTACACTGCACGATGGACTGGACAGAGCTGTCATTAAATCCCCAAAGTGAGGGCCAGTCAGGTCATTGAATGATAAGTTTAATATCCTCAGATACTGGTTACTTTTCATTGCAGATGCAAGATGGGAACAGGAAATGTCCTTCAGGCCGGTACTGTCCAGGCTGGAGAAGAAAAGCAGATTATGATATCATCATCATCATCACCATTTATCTAAATAGTGCCACTGTACAGAGAACTCAATCACATGATATAAAGATAATTAATCATTTACAATCTAAATATTGAGGACTTTAGCTATCACCAGCTCTAAGGGGATGACTTCTAAAAATTAAGGTAAATTGTCCTTAACATGGTGGTAAATAAACAGCTTATTCTATTAAAAATAACTAACCCGTTATTTCTAATATAGCACATGAAAGTGGTGGTAGTGTACAGTTAAGGATTGAAGTTCATCTACCACCTTTAAAGGGACAATTGCCCTCCACTTTTTGTCCAATAAAGGTGAAAGTTCAGGCAAAAATATTTCAATTGAGACTGTAGTTACAGCAGGACAATAATAGTTGATTGTCAACGCGTTTCGGAACCGTCACATTTAGATTCAACCTATTATTTTATAATCACAAAGTAAAAGTTAGTTATTCGAATTTGTGTCAGAGACCGGTTTACAGATATCCTCCAATCATTAATAATTTCCCAGGAAGAGGAGATGATAGTGGGAGAGGAAGTGGAGGAGAAGTAAGTGCTACAGGAATGTAGTAAAATAAAAACAACATGGTAAATGGAAACAACTACGAAATTTCATTTAACCTTTCACTGTATCAAAGTTACCATAAAGATGATTTTTTTTAAGATTTTGCTAATATTACCATAGTGCCAAAAACATTCCTGCCGCTGCAACGCGAAGCCCTGACTACACGACATTGTTTTGCAAGTTTTTTTTAAAGGACTTTTAAGATCAGTTTTACGATAAAAAATAAGTTTAAAAAAATAAATGTTAAAAAAGTAGCTTTGAAATTATTTTACCTTCTCACAAGGATCAAAGTTATAAAAGGAGGTGGGATGGAATATTTACACTGTCGGGTGAATGGGAAGGTGAAATCAAACTGAGGGTTCATTTAATGGAAAGACTTACACTTACACATTATTATAGCAAGCCCCCCTGGAGATGAAACCTGATTAGACTTGGACTCATCCCTATATATACACTTATTAGAGTCACAACTTTTACGGGTATCTGAGGCCTTGTGCAATGTCACGTGATTATTATGATGACACTAGAGCTCTATCTAACCACTGATTGGCTGTTGACCGCTCCAGTTCTTCATTAATTTGCGGCTATATTATGCCGAGCTGCGGTCATCTATTCAAATTTCTTAATTGTCACTCCCATTTTCACTACTGCAGGAAAGCGTATATGGAAGACATGACTATCGCATTTATTAATAATACCGTCTAGACACTATTTTCTCTTTTTTATGTGATACCTAATTGCATTATATTGTGTCCGAATATGGTAATGCGACTTTTGCATTTATCACACTTAAAACATTGTCAAGCCACTTCTCTACATAATCGTTGTTAGAGACAATGTTTTGGGTTTTAGGACTCATTATGTTTAAATGACGCCATGTGGATGACCCATAACAAGATGGCGATATAGACTCCATGACTCCAAGTGTCCGTGAGCTTTTCTATCCACAGACTTTAAAAAGCACTCACTGGTTAAAGTTCAGCACAGCTGGCGGTTATCATGTAGAAAACCCCATTACTGGCCCATTGTTTCATCCCCGGTGGTCCCATTGTCCTACCATGTCCCTCAGCCAAATTCCAGGAGCCCTAGCAGTGGTGGTGGAGGAGGTAGCTAGCTCTTATCAACTGGGGGAGGTGAAAGAATAAAACATGTCCTTGGCCGAACCTATCAGAGGACACCTCAGAGCAGGGGGGCTGTTAGTTCCCATGGTCAACCAGGATGGGGTGGCAGCACGGTGACTTAGTGGTTAGCACTTCTGCCTTACAGCACTGGGGTCATGAGTTCAATTCCCGACCATGGCTTTATCTGTGAAGAGTTTGTTTGTTCTCCCCGTGTTTGCGTGGGTTTCCTCCAAGTGCTCCGGTTTCCTCCTACACTTCAAAAACATACTGGTAGGTTAATTGGCTGCTAACAAATTAACCCTAGTCTGTGTGTGTGTGTGTGTGTGTGTGTGTGTGTGTGTATGTTAGGGGATTTAGACTGTAAGCCCCAATGGGGCAGGGACTGATGTGAGTTCTCTGTACAGCGCTGCGGAATTAGTGGCGCTATATAAATAAATGGTGATTATGATGATGATGGGGGATAAAAAGGAGCCCTGAGGGTCTAGGTAAACTTGAATGTGTGTGCTATTGAGACATTTTGACAGACCTCTTCTTTGGGAATTGTAATCCTCTATTTGCCGGACTCTGGAATACCCGGGATAATTGGTTCCCAAGTGAAAGTGAAGGATAATAAAAGTGCACACAGGTGAAAATTTTACCCATGTTTCGTGATATTCAAATTGACCCCGGTTGGGATATCCATTTTTTGGGCCTTGCCGTACTGCCTGCTGTTTTCTCCTCCACCATACAGTTTTTGGGTCCTAAAATAAACGCCTTTATTTTGCCACAATTATGTCGGGTGTCAATTATTTAACGTAAAAGTTCAGAGGGTAATAGGAGGAACCTCAACCATTAAGCATTTCATAAAGATAGTCCCGATGTTTCCTCTCTCTCATTATTAACTTAAGCCATAAAAGAGGCTAAAAAGAGCACTATTAGAGATATGCTTAAAAGTTTAAATAAAGGAGTTCTAAGGTAGCAGGAGGCTGAAGTTTGACATTTTTAAACCCCCAGAACTATATATATATATATATATATATATATATATATATAAAAAAAGATGCTATCATGAGGGTGTTTTCAAAGACATAAAAGAATTTTCTATACACACTTTGCAGTTCATAGATGGCACTCAGGGGTAGATTTATCAAACCTTCCAAAAAAGGAAAAGTGGAACTGTTACTCATAGCAACCAATCAGATTCTAGCTATCATTTATCAACTACATTCTAGAAAATGATAGTTAGAATCTGATTGGCTGCTAAGGGCAACACCTCCACTTTTTCTTATTCGGAAGGTTTGCTAAATCTGCCCCTTATTGTAATTTATCCAATGTTATCTTTGTGTCAGACATATAATAACACTATATAATACTTCCTACTACATACATATTCCCACTGCATGCATTTGTTATACTCACTATAACTCCTCTATCCGGCATGTTGGACTGGACAGAGCTGTCATCAAGTCACTGAAGTGAGGACCTTCCATTGTATTATAAGACAGTTCAAGTCTTCTCAGAGACTGGTTATTACTTATTGCAGATCCCAGATGACAGCAGGAAACATCTGTCAGTCTGCTTAATGCCAAACTATGGAATAAAATCAGAATCTAAAAACGAGTTATGTCTAGGCAACACTGGTTGCATCTGCAAAAATGCAAATTCACAAAATACTGTTAGACAGGGCAAATTTGACATGTAGGGGTCACATAACTGCAAATAAAAAATTGAGGAGACACCTAAGTCATTACATTTACTATTGGGATTTGTATAATATGTAATTGAAGACATCCCATGCTCAATCGATCAAACAAAAGGGGTCACGCCATCAAAATCCTTACAGTTGCTGGGATCCAAAGTTTGTGCACTGGCTCTCAGTGCTAAAGGACTCAATCTGTCTATAATGCTACAACAGACCTCTACTGAAGTCTCCATTTCACCGCAAAAAAAATCGGCACAATGAGGTGCAATCAGGCACTTAGGCAACGGTAGTGGCGGAACTACCACCACTGCAAGTGGTGCAACAGCTACTGGACCCAGAGAGGAGGGGAGCTAGTCAATGTCAGGTCACCCACCGAAGGTCACCACTCTGGTCTCAGAAGAGCACAGTGGGAGCCTCTTTTGAGTATGCTCCTGTCCAATACAGTATATCTCTATCTCTATCTATTGTAACAAAAGGAGGCATTTAGCTGGCAATATGCAGAGAAATCAGGGAAATAGAGTAAAACATTTGTGCAGTAACGCACCTAGATTCAATGTAAAGACTTATGTATGAAAAGCAATAGTTTAAGTTTGGTTAACTTACATGATTTGAAATCCTTCCTCTCTGCAAACAGACAGGGTGTGTCTGTCTGTTAGTGCAAACAGAGCCAGTGATGGGCGTTTCCTTTTAAAGAGAAGGTGGGTGTGTCACCTGTCCATCAAGCTAAGGCTGGGCGAGGAGTATCAGGTATAAAAGCTTGTTTGTATCACTTGTTCAGAGAGACCAACGCTGGGGTAGCTGACTGGTCCTGAGAGAGAGCTGGTCTATGTATAGCTAGCGTTTAGGGTCTCCAATTATTGCTGTGAAATCTGTACGGTGTCAAAACATTTACCATCCTGACAATAAAACTACATAAAAAGGAAGAAGTTGTTCGCGTGTGCTTCTGCAGTAGCGGGCTCTTGCCACACTATCTATCTATCTATATCTATATCTTTATTATATTACAATACTTGTAACCACTATTATAGTGAACATTATCTAACAAAATATGCTAATTAAGAGTTATAGCATAACTGAGGCAATGTTACGGATATAAAAAGACAACTTACGATAGGTACTGGATCTTGCACTCCGGATGCTTTAGAGCATCACATAACAACCGAACTCCATCATCTCTTAGATTATTGTTGCAAAGTCTACAAAGAGTAAATGAGATGGAAATCAATGGAAATTATTCTATACAAGTAACCGAACATACATGTATGAATAGTGGAAATATAAATCATGACATGATCTAAATAAATTGTTTAAGAGCAGCTTAGAAATTACAATTTCTTCATTTTTAGCAGTAAAACCCATGTCATGGATGTCAAACTCTGCAAAATTGACATGTGATGACTTGTCTACAATGTCTTGGATTACATCAGATTTGGAGGTAATTTTCTCCATGTCACCAAAACTCTTGTCCTTGATAGCAGACTAATGACAATAGAAAATTACATACCCCACCCATGTGCAAGAACTCATGATGACCGTTTCATTTCCAAAAAGAAGAAATAAAAGCAAGTTTACTTAATTTTTACCCTAATTTATTTACTGTATGTAGAACTGGTGCCAGTTTCTCCATGTTCTCACTGAGAATTTTACAACATGCTAGCCAAAGTTCCTCTGTATTCTGGCAGGATTCAAGAATAAAAGACAACACAGTATAATCCAGAGGTGTCAGGGCAACAAAGGAAAAGTTAAAACTTCTGAATGATCCAAGAGATTCTGAAACTAAAACCTTATTCTGGGTCTCAAAGAGATTGAAAAACACATTGAGAACCTTTCTCTTGTTCTTTTTGCACTCCTGGACATCAATAATGGTCTGTTGGAGAAAGGAGATGACATCTTTGGCTGTTTGAGAGGACAATTCTCCCAAATAAGGCTTTAAAATGAACCTGGAGTAGTTATCTGAGAGACCACAGAGGAAAGAAAGAAATATTTCACCATGGTTGTCTTTATATGATTTAGGTTCTTCAAGTGATTTATGTAACTTCTCAGGACATTCATTAATGTAATGGACCAAGGCAGCAAAAAACTCCTGTAAAGTGACATGTAAGAAGGAAAAGGTCACATTAGGTGATTGGTCTGATTTAATCATTAAGCTTGAAAAGAGCTGTGAGGAAGAGTCAACATTAAATGATGCCAGATCTTGTTCATTAAATGCAACAATGCGATTCATTACTCCATGTTCTGCCATCCACCCAATAGATATCAACAGTTTCCAAACTCTCTCCTTATCCTGACTGTGATTGGACAGGATGTTGGCAATAAAAGTCGCAAAGAGTTGTGTCAATGTTTTGGGCAATGATGACATCATCTGATCATTATTTGTCGGATGGTCTTTGAAGTACTCTGATAATACTGTACAAATGATCCAGCAGTAGGATGGGAGATAACAGAAATTGTAGAGTGTCCCATTATCCCGTATATAATTAAATGCTTTGTCTGACAATTCCTTGTTCCTGAAAAAATGTTCACAGTACATCTGTATGTCCCTGGGCAAGAAACCCATAATCTGAGTTTGTCGCTTGAAAGCTGTATCAACTGATGCAAGTTTTGTTCGACTGGTGGTTAGTACAGAACAGCCCTTGAGAAGCGACTGTTTCACCAAACTAACCACAATCACACCAGGATTTTCTATCTGCTTTATATTGTGACACAATTGTCTTAATCTGAAATCCATTCGGTGACTACTTTCATCTAAGCCATCAAATATAAAGAGGAGTTTTTCAGGATCCTGTAAGATGTTTTCAAGCTGACCCTGAAGATATGGATATTGTTGAAGGATCATAGTCTCCAAGCTGACCTCATCCAGCCTGTTGAGTTCCTGGAATGTGAAGAAGAAGACAAAAGCAAATCTCTGGTAGAGTTTTCCATTTGCCCAGTCATAGACAAACCTCTGCATCAGTGTGGTCTTCCCTATTCCTGGAACTCCGCTCACCAGGACTGTATGTGGCACACATTTTAGTCGCCGGGACCAGCGGAACAGTCTGTTGGGGGAAATGCACTCCAGCTCATTTTTCAAGTAATCCTCATGTTTCTCTCCGGTCTCTATAAGCCAGTGCCGAGACTGCTTATGAAGGGGGTGAAGATAGGCAACAATCAGATCCATAGCATGTTCCGAAATGTAGGAAGTTTGGTTTTCCTGCATAGATCCTGGGGACCTGTTTTCTACTAGATCCTGAGCTTTATCCAGCAGATGTTGCTTGTGATGTCCTTGCATATCTGCCAAATAAACAAAAAATAAAATAAAGCACATTACCAAAAATAGGATGTTGTATGCAATGGAAATACTTAAATAGTAATGTGGCGCTGTTAGATGCCAATAACGCCATTCGTCTAATGTAACTTTGCTTCAAGCAAACCTAAATCTAGTTTTGTGTGAAGGTTTATTTATTTGAGATATATTACTCATCTAACCCAACTGTATCAGTCCCACTATGGCCACCTCTACATTAGCCTCACTTTTCAAATAGGTGGTTTTGTCAATGGCCCTTCCGCACGCCCCATTCGCATGCACTCAATAGTACATGGGGAAAGGGTATCAATATCACTTTCACTTCTTTAAAGCACATAAGTAGGAGTAGTGTACATGTGACCGATGTGGGAGTAGAGACTTTAGGACCCAGTGGATTGGGTAACTAGCCAACTGACAGGTAAGTAAGAAACAGGAAGCCATGACTGTGTTGGGGGAGGGGGTAATAACAGGGATTTAACATTCAGGCTGGGTACACACTACAGATAATTTCTGCCGATGCATCATCTCTAAAGATTTTGTTAATGACATGGGAAAAAAGTCCCGATCAGCATCCTGATTCCTGTGTACACACTATACACGTTTTACACATTTACCTTTCAGATCTGTGCTCTTCATCTCTCGTAACCATCGGCTGAAAAGATCCTGACTCTGCACACTGCATAGAGATCTATGGACACTGCCGGTCGTGAGTGCTTACACAATGCAGGATTGGAACATCATTTTTAGTCCGGTTTAAGAATGAAATTAAACGATACAATGTGCTTTGGAATGATAATTGTCCATAATTGCAGCATACACACCAAAGCAATATTGGGCCGAACGGACGGTTATCGTTTGATATGCCTGAAAATCGCCTGAAAACCCTGTAGTGTGTACCCAGCCTTAAGGACAAAGACTGGCAAATATAGACTTGAGAGATCAAGAAAATGAAAAAAATCGGTGCAATGTAGAACCTATATTTTACATAGCTGTTTACTTGCGGTCACTAGCTGCCAATGGCACATTTAGCAGGTTTAACTAAAAGTCTACAGGAGAAGAAAAGGTTACAACCAGAGGATCCTGCAGTAAGACACTTAGGGGTATCTTTATCAAACATTCTGAAAAGGAAAAGTGGAAGTCTTGCCCATAGCAGCCAATCATATTCTAGCTATCATTCATCTAGTACATTCTAGACAATGATACCTAGAACCTGATTGGTTGCTGGGGGCAAGACGTTTATTTTTCCTTTTTTGGAAAGTTTGAAAAATCTATTCCTAAAACTGAGCAGCAATCCTTCCAATCATAGCCTATTATTGTAAGTGTGCCAGGGTTACTCTTACCATTGGTCACTGACCTTTGCTCCCGTACTTTGCTACCTTATGTCCTCAATTTGTTATATACTGGGCAGATCTAAAATTAAAATCCCTATCTATGATTTTTACTCTGGGGGCAACCTAGCCTAAATTTGGCTCAGTAGGGGATTTACAAAGAGAAACTCCATATAAGTACCAATACCAGCACACAGGTATTTGGCAGTCTCTCCTAACACGTTATCCTTTTCTAATATAGCTCTCAGCAGACCTATTCCTATTTACTATAATATTTACCTTTCAGCTCCGGAGATAATGGGTGTCCATGTTTATCCAATAGGATCTGCTGCATCAGAGCGTCACCTAAATGAGAAAATCTCTTGGTGAGATAATCAGTTACATAATTGACCTTCTACATCACATCACTCACTGACTATCGAAATATCTCTTCCATATTAATAAATATTCAATTTCCACTTAAAAGTCTAAAAGGACAGCAGTACCCACAACTACAACAAATGGTGAGAGTCAACCTCCAGTCCAAAACTGGTCCAACAAGTACTGCTATACTTGTCCAAAAAGAGGACCATAGTTCATACTGCTCCATCCCGTAGTACCAAATGCCAACACCAATGATGAGGGGTGGATGATAGGAAAGATATCATAATTGTCCACATAGGATCAAATGCGTGGTCGATTTAAAAAATACATTAATAAAATATATTTTGGAAGACTTTTGGCACTTTGGTATTTTGCTTCCCTTGTCCTAGACATAAAATGGCTTTAAAGAAACACCACACCAGGAAAAAAATCAATTGGGGACTATTGGTTTGTAACATTAAAATATTCACAATTTTCATTCTCATTTTTGGTGTATTTTGGACTATTCAGATATCATTATTTTTACTGCCCAACTCTGTCCTTTGATTATTCATGAATATCATTATTTCAGATTGAAACCTTCAAGTCAGAACGTTGGGTATTCCAGTAGTATGCAAACACCGGGGAGCTGGGACCATGGTCAATGGATTTAAGTGACAGTAAGGTGTTTTTATTCTATCTGATTTGGCTTTTTGGCACCAAGACAATATAAAATGGAACTCAGTGCATGTGTATTTAACTCAAAGTAAAACAAAAGTTATAAACAGAACATGAAATTATAAATAGAGGAGATGTGATAGGTTCCAATATTAGAGCAATCGTATCTGAAGAAGAGAAATTGCCGGAATCTCATCATTATGTGGCAGTGTAGGATCATTACTGAAGGTGTGTCTACTAATAGAAGCAGTGAGCGCTGCTGTTTGCTGGACCAGTTGCCTAATAACAGCAAACTACATTTTAGACCAGTCAAGAGGCAGTCAGTGCTGTCTTGTTCTGAGCTGATTGGCAAACTATGGTAACCAGACTCTTTCTGCACTACTGTCGGTATCTAACTGACTTCAGTTTGATTATTGACCCCGTTACAGGTCGCACCGGCACTGACTTTTTGGCTTTATATTGGACTGTATTCCGCTTCTCTCATAACTATCTTCAACCTCCCACCATGTCCTGTCCACCCTCTGCTGCAATATTGTGTTTAATAAACCACTACTACCATGATTTAAGACCTGGGGACAACTGAGTAATCTGGAACACATTGCATTCCTTGGAGGAAGGATCTATGGGTTATAATCTTGTCCAAATTTGTTGTAAGAGTTTCCTGTAGTGTACTGTGATTAAATAACATAGAAAGTGACACAATCAGAATGTGTGTTAGTGCAGTATACGGGTCTAGTAGATGAGCTGTCATCTTGTATACCCCCTGTGCTTCATTTAAATGAATTAAGAAATGATTACAGGAGCACAGTTTTCCTCTTTCTGCTTATCCTGCAGTAAGTTGGGATAGGTAGGTGCCATCAAAATAACCAGAAGACATCTATCATCAAGGTGTTAAAGTAGTACCATAGATAAATTAACAGTCCCCCTCACACAAATTAGAACCAGCACCAAAAACAAATCTGGCACAATCCTGTGCTGAACAAGATATGAATAGTCACTGATCTTCCTGCTTTGGCCAGGTTACAGATTTGTCTGTAGAGCCGTATTTCCATGTAGGTTTTCTGCCTCTCTAATACACTCTAGGGCCGTAATTATTTTACTACATGTAGCTCCATAATTACTCTGGGTCAGGTCCACCTTGAATTTCCCTATGGGCACTCTAAGTGTCTTCACTGTCTCCTCACATTGCTGGTATCACTGATCCCCTGATACCCTCTACCAAAATAAATACAGTCCTAAGTCAAAACCATCCATTATTTCTGGTACATGGGATGGGACCCCTGAGAAGCTTTACCTCCTTCATTGATTTAGCCATGGAGACCTTCTTGTCCTCTCTTCTAAAGGCTCAGGAGGGACCTCACTCAAACCAACTGAAATTTTCATTTGAAAGAAACCAAGAGGTGGATTTGAAAAACATGAATGGGGATGAGGTAGTGAAGGAGAAGGGGGGGGGGGTCTAGACACCACTTGCTGAATTTTAAGTCAATAGCCAAATATCTTCTAGACAAGATGAGAGGTTTACATGTTCATTAAAATAACACAAGCACAACATATGCAATTAAACTATAAAGACTGATCAAGTAACATTACCTGACATATTTATTTCATGCACTAGCGGATGCAAATTAGGGGATAGGCAATCAGTCTCTAGATCATAGAGACTTTCCCAGAATGCTATCACAGCTTCTCTTCCTGCTTCCAAAATATCTTGCACCAACTTCTCAGAAAATACAAAGTGTCCAAGACCTTTATTCATTTTTACATATTCCTGGAACACAGTTATAAGGATTTCAGATAGATATACATAATACGTCCAAAATACCTGTAAAACCAATTACCAATAAATAGTTTTATCAATCGAAATGCACATATATACATGGAACATGTGGGGTAAACCGTCCCCTTAAATGTTAGCTAGACAATAAAATTTCACTGCAAAAACGTACCATTCATGTGTAGTAAAAGGGGGCATGAAAAGAAAAGGTATGGAAATTTTGTCCCCCAAAAAATAAACCTTTTTTGATGGACCCATATTATGTCTTTGTGAACCATGATTCATAAATTTATTTTTGACAACATTGTCAGTTACACCAGCACCCTTTAACAAGATCATGGAACACACCATCTACATGTTCTAGTTTCAATTTTATTGGTTACCAATCATGAGTTCAAACTCCCTATTTTGTATTGTGAAAATTACAGTTTCTCCTCCTACCTCTTCAAAGAAGATATTTCGAGAGGCCAGTTCCTTCAGTAGGATCTTAGTGTCCATGGGCTCCACAGCATAGATTAGGTCTCTTCTGAAATACTCCTATATAATTCTAAGTTCGTCCATTCCATAACCAGGTACCTGCTGACAGAACTTCTTAATACCATCTAGATAAATAAAAGGACAAAAAACTTTTTTTGGGAATAGCATAACCAACTGTAGATAGTCCGTCTGAGCTGAGTCAGCAAGGGAATATATATATAGGAGATTTAACATTTTGGGGATTTTGAATGTAATAGGAAAATAACTCTTCAGCGCTCTCATTGAGATCTACCAATCGGAGTTTGGCCAAGTGTATGGAACAATTGACTATGACAGTGAGGTCAGAAAGTCAGAATGAATCAGCTGTGCTCTGATTGGCTGGCAGACTGTTACTGTACTGTGGAGCTTATTATTCCAAGTAAAACATATTGCACTGTCTGAGAGCCATTACGTCTTCAGACAGGTAAGTAAAGAAATGTGCTGCAGGTGAGGGGAAGGATAGAGACATTTGTTAAAGGAGACGGTGTGGAAAAGAGGTTACAGAAGAAAGGATTTGTCACTAAATCAGAGTCAGGGGGTGATGAGCGAGACTAAATGGAGGATCAGGAGATAATGGTTGCAGTAACGATATGTCAGAGTGCTGGAGGGGAGTCCAACAGGTAAGTGGAAGTTCAGGATTGTAAAACAGAGCAATAGTCTGCAGGATGCTGATGCACCGGGGTCTTGATGAGCTGGAAGCCCTGGAGCCGGATCAGAGGAGATGCACAACGATCTGCAGAGGACCAGCAGTGTCTTGACTGCAGAGGAGATACAGGTATACACAGGAGAGCAATAAACTGCAGGGTGATGAAGCGCTGAGGTCCTGATGAGCTGGAAGCCCTGGAGCAGGATCATAGGAGATATGGAATAATCTGCAGAGTAACTGGTGAATCCAGAGTACAACTAGGGATGTGCACCGGCGACTTTTGGTGTCTCGTGTTTTGTGTTTTGGATTCGGATTTTCGTGATGTTTTGGGTTCAGATTTGTTTCGCAAAACACCTGCGGAAAGGTTTTGGTTCGGATTTAAGGTTTTGGATTCGGATTATTTTTGAGAAAAGCATAAAAACTTCAAAAATCAAGTTTTTGGGCTTATTTTCACTCCTACGCTATTATTAACCTCAATAACATTCAATAACAAGCATTTCCACTAATTTACAGTGTATTCTGAACACCTCACAATATAGTTATTAGTCCAAAACGTTGCAACGAGGTATCTTTCTGGACTGCGTAGAGGAGTGGTCACTACAATATAATAAGAAAACCATCAACTGGTCTGAATCGCACCGAATAATGTGCCTGGACTGCGTAGAGGAGTGGTCACCACAATATAATTTAAAAACCCTGAACTTGTATGATTCGCACCAATAAATGTATCTGGACTGCGTAGAGGAGTGGTCACCACAATATAATTAATAAAAAACCCTCCACGGGTCTGAATTCCCCCCAAAAAAAATCTGGACTGCTTAGTGGGGTGGCCCCGGTACCCAATTTGATACCGGGGCCACAATATAATAAATACACCCTCAACTGGTCAGAATTCCAGGGAACAGATGGCGGACACCGGATGGACGTCTAAAACCAACATAGCAGTAAAGGGCGCAGTTCCTCTTTTTTGTGACTGCACAAACAATTAACGTAGTAATAGAAATGACAGTTTTTGTTTTTGTTTTAAATAGAGAAAGAAAGAAGGTAGTACAAGAAATGGCAGTTCTTTAGTTTCTTTTAAATAGAGAAAGATAGAAGGTAGTACTATAAATGTCAGTTATTTTATTTTTTTTAACTATAGAAAGAAAGAAGGTAGCAATAGAAATGGCAGTTCCTCTTTTTTGGAACTGCACAAACAGTGATGAAAATGAAGGTGGAGGTGGTGGCATGTCACGGTCCTCTTCAGAGGACAATCTCCTGACCAGCAGGTCTTTGCACCGCTGTAGACTTGTGTCCGCCGGAAACAGAGACACAACATACGCTTTAAACCGAGAATCGAGAAAGGTGGGCAGAATGTATTCCTCGGACTTTAAAAGACTGACCACCCTCGGATCCTGGCAAAACGTATGAAGGGCTTCATCCACAAGAGCTACATGCTTGGTGGAATGGTTTACCAGCTCCTCCCTCACTTTCTCCAGCTGCTTCTGCAAAAGCCTGATCAGGGGAATCACCTGACTCTAGCTGGCAGTGTCGGAACTGACTTCTCGTGTGGCAAGTTCAAATGGCTGCAGAACCTTCCACAACACGGAAATCATTCTCCAGTGCGCTTGACTCAGGTGCATCCCCACTCCTTTTCCTATGTCGTAGGTGGCTGTGTAGGCTTGAATGGCCTTTTGATGCTCCTCCATCCTCTGCAGCATATAGAGGGTGGAGTTCTAGCACGTCTCTACCTCTTGTTAATTTAGATTGCAAGGCTTGTAAATACTTTGAAGATAAAAAAAGCAGGCTGCACAGACTGGTTAGCTAGAAAGTGAAATTAAATGGACCACGTTACTCTGGTGGCTATCTATGCCCCCCCCCCCCCATCCGCCCTATACTTGTAGTTGAATATAAAAAAAGCAGCCTGCATAGACTGTAGCACTAGAAATTCAAATATACAAAGAAATGGACAAAGGCTGTTTGGTATCTGCCTGCATCAGATCCCCTCTCCACTAGGAGTAAAGTAGAAAACTATTCAGCCATTATATAATCTAGAATATAAATAGAAATTGAGAAAGGCAATTTGGTATCTGTCTACATCATAATCATCAACATCCTCCCCAGCGCCAGCTACATCAATATCCTCCTCCCAGTGTACAACATTCACACCTTCATTAGCCAAATCTGTAACTGGACTGTGGGTGATCCTTCCAGCATATGCAGAGGGCGTGCTGCAAATGCTGGATGGAGTCACCTCTTCCCGTACAGTGATGGGAAGGTCAGGGTTCACAACCAACAACACCCTTGGACTCGCCTTGGGGATTTGTGATGTCATCTGTTTAGAAGGCAGAGTTCTTTGCTGTTTTGTTGTTGTTGCTGTCAGCATAACTCTCTTAAATTTTTTGTACGGGGGAAGAGGAGGAGGGCTTAGATCCTTGGGTGAAGCTGGACCACTAGTCATGAACACTAGTCATGAACACGGGCCAGGGCCTAAGCCGTTCCTTGCCACTACATGTCGTAAATGGCATATTGCCAACTTTACGTTTCTCCTCAGATGATTTTAAGTTTCTCTTTTTGCTATTTTTTGAGAACTTGGGCTTTTTGGATTATACATGCCCTGTACTAGGAGATTGGGCATCGGGCTTGCCAGGCGACGTTGATGGCATTTGATTGTCTATGTCATGACTAGTGGCAGCAGCTTAGGCATTAGGAGGAAGTGGGTCTTGATCTTTCCCTACTTTATACTCCAAATTTTGGCTTTCCATTATATGTAGCACAAGAGAGCGTACCCCTAAGCCACACACACTCGGCAAAGCCTTTAAAAATTATATGCGGCACAGGAGAGTACCACTGGACTTATACTGCTGAATCAGTGAACTTTGTAATATATCAGTACCACTGGACTTATCCTGCTGAATCAGTGAACTTTGTAATATATCAGTACCACTGGACTTATCCTGCTGAATCAGTGAACTTTGTAATATATCAGTACCACTGGACTTATACTGCTGAATCAGTGAACTTTGTAATATATCAGTACCACTGGACTTATCCTGCTGAATCAGTGAACTTTGTAATATATCAGTACCACTGGACTTATCCTGCTGAATCAGTGAACTTTGTAATATATCAGTACCACTGGACTTATACTGCTGAATCAGTGAACTTTGTAATATATCAGTACCACTGGACTTATCCTGCTGAATCAGTGAACTTTGTAATATATCAGTACCACTGGACTTATACTGCTGAATCAGTGAACTTTGTAATATATCAGTACCACTGGACTTATACTGCTGAATCAGTGAACTTTGTAATATATCAGTACCACTGGACTTATACTGCTGAATCAGTGAACTTTGTAATAGCAGTACCACTGGACTTATACTGCTGAATCAGTGAACTTTGTAATAGCTGTACCACTGGACTTATACTGCTGAATCAGTGAACTTTGTAATATATTAGTACCACTGGACTTATACTGCTGAATCAGTGAACTTTGTAATAGCAGTACCACTGGACTTATACTGCTGAATCAGTGAATTTTGTAATATATCAGTACCACTGGACTTATACACTGCTGAATCAGTGAACTTTGTCATAGCAGTACCACTGGACTTATACTGCTGAATCAGTGAACTTTGTAATATATCAGTACCACTGGACTTATACTGCTGAATCAGTGAACTTTGTCATAGCAGTACCACTGGTCTTATACTGCTGAATCAGTGAACTTTGTAATATTGCAGTACCACTGCACTTATACTGCTGAATCAGTGAACTTGGTAATATTGCAGTACCAATGGGCTTATACTGCAGGATTTGTTTTGCAAATTTTGTTGTAATTAAAAAAAAAATTAATTAGTTTTTTGTATTTTTTTTTTATAACTTTTTTTTTCATTTTTTAAACACTTGGAAATATTGGGGAAATAAGAACTATGCCCTTAGAAGCACAGAGCACAGGACACAGGACCACTGGACTGAACAGGACACAGCACAGGACCCAGCTGCACCACTGAACTCAAAATTGACAGAGCACAGCACACAGCACCACTGGACTGATACTGCAGAACACAGCACAGCACAGCACTAAACAGCACAGCACTAAACAGCACAGCACGAGATCTACCAGGACAGAGGACCACCTAACACACCCTCCCTCTACCCTGATCAATGCCCGAGTGAAGATGGCGGCGACTAGCGGGGAATTTATAGGTTCCAAGTATTGCGAGATCTGACAGCGGGATTATGACTCCGAGCCTCGGTTTCAAGTTTTCATTTGGCGCCAATACCCGGATCTGTCTCGGATCCGACTCGGATCGACAACGTTTGGGTGCGCTCATCTCTAAGTACAACCAGGTGGAAGTAATAAACAAGAGCCAGAGGAGGAGACGTCCTAACAGGTAGGGAGACCTGAAGGTCTGGCACCTTAGTAAGGAGTCAGGTGCTTTAAATAGACAGAGGTGACGGGCAATTAGCCAATCAAGAGCATGGAGGAAGTCTTGAAAAGACCCAGTGTGTGCAGGCTCAGTTCAGACCAGCAAGTGAATGCAGGGAGTGAGAACCAAGGGAAACAGGTAAGAACAGTGACCAAAATTAAACGTTAGTTGCTGATATGTAATACAGGTTTATGTAAGAGATGGTTTACAGAGGTGAAGGGGGGTGTTAGAGGTGACTTGTGGGGGCAAAAAAATGAGTAACAGAGGTTGGGGCATTTCTAATGTGTTACAAGGGAACACCCCTTATGTGTTATGGCTGCACCCCATCATTCACATGGTTATATCCACACAGGGACTTCTAAAATGATGATAGGAATGGCAGAACTGCAAAGAGGTGTCTTTTCCTGTAGTAAATTTTACATAATTTTTATTAAG